>NC_052679.1:9120297-9162356 GCF_016802725.1 Solenopsis invicta | reverse complement strand
TACTAACACTGAATATTCACCAATACTACTACTGAGTATTCGCCAATACTGAGTATTGACCAAAAAAGTATTAGCCAATTTAGTATTGCCAATACTGAGTATTGAGATCTCAATACTTATTTTCCGTGAGGGCCGGTCGGCATGATTTTTGGCGGGGTATAGGGCAGCCACCACCGACCACGCAAAACAAGCATTGTCTTTCGATTGCACATTAATTACCGCATGTTTGTCACTTGCTTCCATCGGCATTTTGATACAACATCCCGCGTGCATAGGATTAAGTTTGTTTATATTCACCATCAAGTTCTGTATTCGGTGTAACGCCCAACCACTATCGCGTTCCTGAAACTCGTCGAGCATTGCTACTATTACTTCAATAACGCGTCGTTCATACCACTCGCGCAAATTTGATGCTCTGTACAATTCATAGTTTTTCGTCGCGAGACTTTTATTATCGCGATCGTCACGAATGTTTACAAATTCACCGTTGAATACAGTGTTCACTTGATGCTTGTGTTGAGTGGAGGCGAGCGCGCACGGAGAGATATCGCATTCTTTACAAGGACGGTGACATCATCGATTGATAATCCGACTCGGTCAACTGAGAAGAAAAAGCTCAGCGCATCAAACGTTAAATTTTTACAATCACTGGGATTCGCGGTACGAAAATCTTAAAAATGACTGATATTCTAAACGTCAGAGACGAGCCGATCTTTGACGATCGAATCGTCAAGATTGAAACCCACGCTTATTCGCCGTATGCAAACACAACGTACGGGCACAGCGATGAGATAAGAATACCCATACAACAACAAGATTTGTATACATTGCCGTACGAGAGTTTCCTATACGTCGAGGGGAGAATTACGAAACAGAATAGACCTGAAGGGGCCAGCGGTGACGTGGTATTGGGAAATAATTGTGTTGCGTTTATGTTCGACGAGATAAGATACGAGTTGAACGGCGTCGAAATTGATCGTAATAGAAACGTGGGCATAACCAGCACGCTGAAAAACTATGTAACGCTGTCATCCGACAAAAGCGTGATTCTGCGAAATGCCGGCTGGGAAACGCAGATGACTACCGCTGACGGGTATTTCAATTTCTGTGTCCCGCTCTACGTGCTGTTGGGATTCTGCGAAGATTATAAACGCATAGTGATCAATGCTCGTCACGAGTTGATCTTGATACGAGCGCGCAACGATAACAATTGTCTGAAGGGTAATTCGGCGTTGGAGCCCGTTCTCGAGTTGTTTAACATTCAGTGGCGAATGCCGCATGTGCTCTTGAGTGATATAAATAAATTTTCGATGCTGCGCACTTTGGAGAGCGGACGATATCTCAGCATGGCTTTTCGCTCGTGGGATCTTTACGAGTATCCACTATTGCAATGCACTACCAAGCATTCGTGGGCTATCAAGACCGCTACTCAGCTCGTAAAGCGTTACGTCATTTTCGCTATGCAAACCGGTCGAAAAAATAACATGTCTGAGGACACGAGCCAATTCGACCATTGCAATTTGACCAACGTGAAACTTTATCTGAATTCTGAATCTTATCCCTACATCGAAATGGATCTTGATTTTCCCAAAAAACAAATGGGCTATTCTATACGAGATGTACGCGCGTTTCTGCAAAAACTACCTCGGATACGAGTATCTCGAGCCGAATCTCACCGTCACCAACTTTCTAAACAGAGGTCCGTTCTGCATAATTGATTGCAGTCGGCAAGTCGAATCGATTAAGAGCGCAACCGTTGACGTGCGAATAGAATTCGAAACTAAAGATAACGTGCCGGAGAACACCGGCGCGTATGCACTCATAATACACGATCGCGTGATTCAATATAACCCGTTGACAAACATTGTGCGCAAAATCACCTAATTCTGCACATATATATTATACGATACATCGACATGAACCACAGTCTTCGTTTCGACCGCGACATGTCCGTGCCGACGTTCGTGGATCTGCAAGGTTTTCCTCTTGGACGATTGAGAGGTTTCATCGTAAAAGAATTTGCTGCTCTTAGAGGGGGAAACGTTCTCGCGCATTATATCTTTGACAGTCCCCAGCCATGGGATTGGCTGATGAAATCCGAAAGATCCTGTGCTTCCTGCCTCACTGCCATGCATCATGGGCTAAGATGGGGCACCGACGGGGTGGTTCCGTACCGGAAAGCGAGACAAGTGATTACGACTGCAGTACTGGGTGCTGAAAATCCTGACGACAAGGAGATTGTGTACGTCAAAGGGCACGAGAAACGAGAATGGCTGGGAGAATTACTTCTGGACAGTCGACGAGAATACGCATACATCGAGAGCCTGGATGTGGATTACGAAGACGTGGATAATTTAAATAATCTAGATGATGCTAATACTTTTCAATGTGGACAACACCGTACGAATAAACATTGTGCAATGCAAAATGTATTCAAACTTTTCAATTGGTGGACACAATTACATGAATAAACATATGTAATATACGAGATACGTTTTATTCCTTTCCCCACCATTATATCAACGTTTCTCCAACGTTTTTCGTGTTTCATATAGGTTGTTCATGTTTTATATAGGTTGTTCATATTTCGTTTAACGTTCTTATACATGTTTCATTTAGTGTTTCACATTTCACGTACGCCATGTACGTTAACGTTATGTTTAACGTTTCGTTCTTGTACAACGTTGCTGCGAAAACGTGTCGTGACATGTAATAACGATGATGATGCAATTATTGAAAAAGGGGGAAGCATCCCCTCTCCTATAAAAAATTCAGAAGCATAAACGTGTCGAGACATGTTCAAGGCTACCGATTAAATTATTGGAAAGAGGGGGAACTTCCCCTTCTCCTTCTTAGAAAATTCCAGTAACATTAATTACAAAAACGTCATGTGCAACGTTGTCGGACCGTGAAAAACGTGTCGTGACATGTTCGAGTGATAACAAAGAAATTACTGAAAAGAGGGGGACTTCCCCTTCTACATTTAAAAAAACAAATTCAGAACTATTAATCGCAAAAAGTCTCACGATTTGCAATCAGTCTTGCATCAGTTGCTCGTGCGAACGGTTCAGACAACGCAACGCTCTTGAAATAAGCGCAATGGCACTTTATTACGTTCCGATCGAAGCGTGCAATAAATCGTAAGTATCATTTTATACATATAAATTATATTTTATTCAATTACTTTTTATTGTACGTTTCATTCATCTCCATTTCTTTTCAGCACGTCTTCAGATTCGCGGTATACACCGCGCATTCTAAGCAGAAGGTTCCCGTTAACCTTAACATCATACAAATGGATTGATATTGACATCAGCGTGACATCAGTTTCATGCTTCGTGGAGATATCGCTCGGCGATACACGCGGCAACCGGATTATTCTACCATACAGAACATGGAGAACTCTGATCGAGAAACGTGTTGACATCGAGCGATTTGTCCAGTCAACGGAGACATCATCATCGATAACGATACACGACCTTAACGTGCAACTTGTTAAACTGAACGAACAAAGTATTGTTAAATTAACGTTGCACGATGCATGTATTTATCTCAAGCCTGCAACCGTGCTATTCTTATACAAGCTAGAGCATTGCGTTGAACATGTATATTTTACGTTGTATCAAAGCATCGCTATCGTGACTGAGAAATTTAAATATTTCGTAAACTTTTTGCGTCAAAACTGTGTCGTAAATAAACGCGAAGCTATACATATGTTGCACAAATCTTACGATAAGAGTTCGCAGATCGAGTGCAAATTTAAATTTGCTTATGCTATTGATATTTTATTGTACACGATGCATTGCATTCTGAATAAAATAAATGTGTTTAAAACATACGCTCTAAAATTATTTTCTCTCATCATTTCCACATTATAAAATATTATATGGTTCTAGCTTTCCCTCTCCCAGCATCCTCCATCCCCACAGCGGATACATACCGCTGTATTGCGCGGGTGATTCCACCTCTCAGAAAGTCCCCGCGCCATTTTGCCTACCTATCCACATCTTCTTTGTCTAAGCTTGCGTCATGCAGCGGCAATCGATCCCTTGAATCATCGTTTCATGAAAATCTACCCCCACATATCGGGGAACGTATAAAAGATACTCGTCATTCTATATACATGCGATTAATTGTAAATACGCAGTGCGACGGAGGATGCTCTCGCACAGCCCTTTGTTCCTCAGTCGTAGCCGTGCTCTCGATTAGCAAACATTGTGAGTGAGAAAAATGACGTGGGGCACGTGGATGAACGTCTTCTTCAAGGAGTTCGTTCCCACGGACAGCCCCCCCGGGGTAATCCTCTTCGAGCACCACCACCTTTTGAAGGTGGAGGTCGAGGGGAGTGAGCAAATTTATTTCTTTTGCGCGCGGCGGCGGACAGTTCCGCGAACGCCACGTCAGGCCCGCGCGCCGCGAATTTTAGGTCCGCGGGTGACGTCAGGCCCGCGACGCGAATTATAAATATATATGATGAGAGTTCTAACTCAGGCACCGAGGGTCCCCCCCCCCCCTAAGGCTATCTATTTACATAAACAAATATGGTTATTACTATCTACATAGATATTATGACGGTTATCTCTGTTTATGTAAACAGATAACGGTAAGTCCCGGGGGTGACGTCATTACCCCGCACCCACATTTCTCCCGCGCACCTCACCCCCCCTCGGAGCACCGGGGTTAGAACTCTCATAGTCATACTACTGCTGTCATCCGACAAAAGCGTGATTTTGCGAAATGCTGGCTGGGAAGAACAGTTGACTACCGCTGATGGCTACTTCAACTTTTGCATTCCGCTTTACGTGCTGTTGGGATTCTGCGAGGATTACCGTCGAGTAGTGATCAACGCTCGTCACGAATTGATCTTGATACGAGCGCGCAACGATAACAATTGCCTAAAGGGAAATTCAGCGGTAGAGCCTGTGATAGAATTGTTTAAGATTCAGTTGCGAATGCCGCACGTAATACTGAATGAAATAAATAAACTTTCGATGCTGCGCACATTGGAGAGCGGACGATACCTCAGCATGGCTTTTCGCTCGTGGGATCTTTACGAGTATCCGCTTTTGCAACGTACGACACTCGTGGGCTATCAAGACCGCTACTCAACTCGAGAAGCCGCGATATGTCATCTTTGCTCTGCAAAGAAGCATAGAACCGGTCGAAAAAAAGTCATGTCCGAGGACACGAGCCGATTCGACCATTGCAATTTAATCAACGTGAAACTGTACTTGAACTCTGATTGTTATCCTTATGAAGATATGAATTTAGATATTAGTAAAAATAGATGGGCTATTCTGTACGACATGTATGCAAAACTTATCTCGGATACGAGTATCTCGAGCCGAATATCACAGTGACAAATTTTATACGTCACGATCCTTTCATAATAATAGATTGTAGTCGGTAAGTTGAATCAATCAAGAGCGCAACCGTTGACGTGCGATTGGAATTTGAGACAAAGGATAACGTACCAGAAAATACTAGTGCCTATTGCTTGATAATACACGATCGCGTGATTCAGTACAACCCGTTGACAAACATTGTGCGCAAAATCACTTAATTCCACGCATATATATATTATACGATACATCGACGTAGACCACAGTCTTCGTTTCGACCGCGACATGTCCGTGCCGACGTTCGTGGATCTGCAAGGTTTCCCCCTTGGACGATTGAGAGGTTTCGTCGTAAAAGAATTTGGTGCTCTTAGAGGGGGAAACGTTCTTGCGCATTATATCTTTGACAGCCCCCAGCCATGGGATTGGCTGATGAAATCCGAAAGATCCTGTGCTTCCTGGCTCACTGCCATGCATCATGGGCTAAGATGGGGCACCGACGGGGTGGTTCCGTACCGGAAAGCGAGACAAGTGATTACAACTGCAGTATTGGGTACTGAAAATTTTGACAACAAGGAGATTGTATACGTCAAAGGACATGAGAAACGAGAATGGCTGGGAGAATTGATTCTGGACAGTCGGCGAGAATACGCATACATCGAGAGCCTGGATGTGGATTACGAAGACGTGGATAATCTGAATAATCTAGATGATGCTAATACTTTTCAATGTGGGTAACACCGTACGAATAAACATTGTGCTTTACAAAATGTATTCAAACTTTACAATTGGTGGACACAATTGCATAAATAAATATATGTAATATACGAGATACATTTTTTTTTCCCCCCTCCATTACATCTACATTTCTCCAACGTTTTTTTCATGTTTCTCACGTTTAGTTTAACGTTTTTCATGTTTAGTTTAACGTTATTTCATGTTTTTTTCACGTTTAGATTAACGTTTTTTTCATATTTCACGTTTCATGTACGTCATGTTTCATGTATGTCATATTTCACGTTTCATGTACGTCATGTTTCATGTACGTCATGTTTCACGTTTCATGTACGTCACATTTCATGTACGTCATGTTTCACGTTTCATGTACTTAACGTTTCACGTTTCATGTACGTAACGTTTCACGTTTCATGTTTCTCACGTTTCACGTTTCATGTTTCTCACGTTTAGTTTAACGTTTTTCATGTTTAGTTTAACGTTATTTCATGTTTTTTCACGTTTAGTTTAACGTTTTTCATGTTTTTTCACGTTTAGTTTAACGTTTTTCATGTTTAGATTAACGTTTTTTTCATGTTTCACGTTTCATGTACGTCATGTTTCATGTATGTCATGTTTCACGTTTCATGTGCGTCATGTTTCATGTATGTCATATTTCACGTTTCATGTACGTCATGTTTCATGTACGTCATGTTTCACGTTTCATGTACGTCATGTTTCACGTTTCATGTTTCTCACGTTTAGTTTAACGTTTTTCATGTTTAGTTTAACGTTATTTCATGTTTTTTCACGTTTAGTTTAACGTTTTTCATGTTTAGATTAACGTTTTTTCATGTTTCACGTTTCATGTACGTCATGTTTCATGTACGTCATGTTTTACGTTTCATGTACATACGTCATGTTTCACGTTTCATGTACGTCATGTTTCATGTATGTCATGTTTCACGTTTCATGTACGTCATGTTTCATGTACGTCATGTTTCACGTTTCATGTACGTCACGTTTCATGTACGTCATGTTTCACGTTTCATGTACGTAACGTTTCATGTACGTCATGTTTCACGTTTCATGTACATCATGTTTCACGTTTCATGTACGTCATGTTTCACGTTTCATGTATGGCATGTTTCACGTTTCATGTACGTCGTGTTTCACGTTTCATGTACGTCATGTTTCACGTTTCACGTACAACGTTGCCAGACCGCGAAAACGTGTCGTGACACGTTCGAGCGATAACGATGATGATGAAATTGTTTGATAGAGGGGAAAAGTATCCCCCACTCCTTTACAATTGCAGAAGCTTTAATCCTCCTACAAACGTCGCAATTTATAATCAGTTTTGAATCAGTCGCTCGTTTGAACGGTTCTGAGACAACGCATCTCTCTCTCGGTATAAACAATGGCAAACTATTACGTTCCAATCCAGACTGAAGCGTGCGAGAGATCGTAAGTATCTTTATATTTAAATTACGTTTTATACATTTATTGTACGTTTTACTTATCTCTCCGTTTTTTTCAGCACGTCTTTGGAATCGCGGTATACGCCGCGTATTTTGGGTAGATGGTTTGCGCTAACATCAACTTCCTACAAATGGATTGATGTAGCGATCAACGTTGGATCTGTTTCCTGCTCCGTGGAGATATCGCTCAGCGATACACCCGGCAACCGGATCGTTCTACCTTATAAAACGTGGAGAGCTCTGTTAGATAAACGTGCGGATTTCGAGCGATTCGTCCAGTCAACCGAAGCACCATCGTTACCGATTCGTGACCTTATCGTGCAACTCGTGAAACTGTGCGATGAAAATATTGTTAAATTATCGTTGCGCGATGCTCGTATTTACCTAAAACCTGCAACTATGTTATTTATTCAACCTGGAACATTGTGTCGAGCACATGTATTATACGCTGCATCAAAGCATTGCAACTGCGACTGAGAAATTTAAACATTTTGTAACACTTTTGCGTCAAAACTTTGCCATGAACAAATCAGACGCGACAGAATTATTGCGCAAATTTTACGATAAGAGTTCGCAAATTGAGTGTGAATTAATAGCTTACGCTATTGATACTATTGTGAACGAAGCATTACATGAACAATAAAAAAGGATTTTAAAAAACTCTTTAAAATGTATTTGAAAATCTATCCTTATCCATTGTTTCCTATTTTCTTAGTAAATAATATGCGAGATAGTAGATATTAAGGAGGCGCGCGAAAAAACAAGCGTGGCGAGGTGGGGGAGACTAAACGCGCAAGCACACGCTTGACCATGTACGAGAAAATTGAGCGCCAGCGGGTGGCAGCGGCGGCGGTGGCGGCGGCGTCGGCGGCGGCGGCGGCGGGCCCGCGGAAATAGCCGCGCACACCCACAAAATATTTGCCATCGTATCGCTTATCCCCCTCGTGATGACAGACATTTCCGATTTCAAAGTACAGTCATACACACCTCCTCGCGGTGTGATTTATTATGTAAACAGAGTGACAAGTACATGGTCCATGTTTACATTAAATGGTCAGTAGTTGCCTCCACGCGACACATTTCAAAGGTATCGGTCAAGAACATGGTCCTCGAATCGTTATCTCTGTTTATATAAACATTGATTACGCAGAACCATTTCCGATTTCAAAGTACTGTCATACCCACCTCCTCGCGGTGTGATTTATTATGTTTATGTAAACAGAGTGACAAGTACATGGTCCATGTTTACATTAAATGGCCAGTTGCCTCCACGCGACACATTTCAAAGGTGTCAAATTTATTTAAACATCGGCCAAGAACATGGTCCTCGAATCGTTATCACTGTTTATATAAACATTGATTACGCAGAACTACCGGTTAGGTTTACACGTGTGACCCCGTTTTAAGCCCCCCCCCCCCCTCCTCCCCCGGTTTGGTCAACCCGCGGGACCTTATCGCCGGTTAGGTCCCCCCGCGCGACCCGAAATATTCCCCCCCCCCTTTCCCCGCACCCCCCTGAGATCCCTGGGTTTGAACCGGCCTATACATTCTACTCGCCACAAACTTTTCAAGAGGTAATAAGGTAGAGGGTTTCAAAAATTTATTCCGTAGTTTGGTTCCAATATGAGTAATGTCTTGGATGTACATTTCGGATTGGTTCAATGATTCAATAAACCATCCTTGCCATTCTAATGGTAAATCAGGACATTTGTAAATAGCCATACCTTTCATGGCACTGAGCAAGTGTGGACCGTCAGTCGAAAATCCTACGACAGGGATTCCATGAAATATTGCTTCTTTTTTCATCCACTTCTATCGTTCCATTATAGAAACTGCGGTAAAACAACTGTTTGAACCGAAAATTGCCAGAATGCAGCAGCACTATCATGCAGCGGTTGTGCCATTATGACATAAGCATAATTTGCGACGGTACTATTCTCGAAGTATTTTCTAATTGTAGCAGCAGAAATTGCCTTGAACAAACCACAAATCGGTAAACCTTTATCATTTAATGGTAACACAAAGCCCACTATTTCATCCCATCGAGAATCATATTGAATATAACCGTTAATTCTTGTTGCATCTTCGCTTATCCATACCGACATAGGGAGTCGTCGTTTTTGTAGATATATTTTTAACTGATGGAAATAAAAGTGTCCTTCGCGTATAGGTTCGTTTACTTTTTGTATGAAGCGATTGATTGTTGTTGCTAATGGAAGAGAAGCAGGTAGATTTTTTTGAAGAGTTTCATACACATTCCGTCCATCCAAAATAAATATATATGATGCAAACAACTTTAAATCGTGTTGATATATGTGCCCTTTGTTATATTTCTTTTTATTAATCTTAGCTGTTTGTACCAAAGGTTTGAGAAAATGACTTGAATTTGACATTAAGTCCGCGATTGCAGTTTTTTCATTACATTTTTGTTCCAAACAAGCGGATATAATTTTCCTTAGATCATTATTTTTCGCTAAAACTGATTCCATGCTATCAAGAGTGTCGACATAATTCGTAATTCTTAATTGGCCTTTAGTTAATTGCACAATTTAAAGATTGTTTTTGTTGTTCTAATCTTGAATATTTTGGCAATTTCCATTTTGACAAATTATTGGAGCTTAATTGGGGCTTTTTGTTGCACCGAAGAAACTGTACCCCGTCAGATTCTTCTAATTCGAAAAATTCGAAGTATTATTTTCTTGCAATGCCGATCTAGTTGTAATTTTATTTTTATTCGATCCGCATTTGATTTTCTTTGAAATAAAAGATTTTGTAGCTTCTGGGATGTCTTTCTCGGAAAAATTTTCTGCTGCACCTGAACGATGAACAGTTGCCACCGTGCTGAATATTTTTCTCTTTCCTGTATCGACATTTTCTGAATTCTTTCCGTCATTATAAGAATAACCAAATAGTAAAGAAAGATCCGCATCAATAGTTATATTTTCTGAATCTTTATTAGAGATAATTTTAGTGCTTTTGTTCCACATCTGAACCAGGGGAGAATTGACATTTGATTCATGTATCGTTTTTGTTTTAGAGGTATTGGTATGACAACATTTTAAATGTTTTTGGTAATTTGATATTATCCACCTATTTGAAAATTTGCCCACAGATTGCGGTGTAGAACAAAAAATGCAATCAACTTGCGCAGAAAGTAGTTGAAGCTCTTGTTGAGAAACATTATTGTCATCATTAATTTTGACAGTAATATTAAGTACCGCAAGTTTTTCATTTTCGTATTTTTTTAGTTTAATGTTGTTGGCAACAGTAAACGATTTTATACAATTTATTATTAACTTGGACACTAGCATTCTATCTTTGTTCAGGTCAATATTGTCGTTTGTAACACTTTTGTCATTTTCAACTGATATAGAAACCGAACAATCTAGGTTTTTGGGTTTTAATTGCTTTGTTGCATTACTTTGGGCTCTATCTTTATGCTGAAAATGTTTGACTATAGCAAGTAACAAAATTTTATGGCTTGATGGAATCTTGAATGAGGATAGGCATTTAGCATACAAGCCATAATAATGTTGTGCAGGTTTTTGTTTATCACGACAATATTCCATATCGGTTTTTCCAAATTCTCCCAATTCTTTTAGATTTTCTTCCGAGAAAAAACGTAAAGATAACCCATTATCAAATCCAGTTAAAGTCAACAAATTTTTTAAATATATTGGAATCTTTGTTTCCAATGCTGTTTTAATATTAAGCTAGCAGCGCCACGTGTTTTTTTAAAACGGCAGGGAGTACAAAATTTTTTTTGTGGTACAAATTAGTACAAAATTAGTACTAAATAATTAAATAGGTCCAGTATTATTCTGTTCATTTGGTCTTGCTAACTTATAAGAGGTAAAAGTATATACGATGAAACAATTATCTCGACAGGTTCGTTAGATTTGGTGATCTTTATCTCGAGAATATGCTGTAGAAGTAGTAGAAAGTGTGCCTCGACATTGTAAGAAAATAATTGATAACGGCGGTGATTAAACGATTTAATACAATGCGTTATAGTATTAAATATATATATATATGTAATTTTTTCAATTTTTTATAATGAATAGTTTAAAAGTTATATCGATCACGCTCTTACTAGACAGATTTTACATTAAAGAAAAAGAAGAAAAATTAATACATTTTCAATTAAAAGTTTAATATATGTTTTACTTAAAATAACGAAGCTGTAAAATGTTTATTATATGTATATGACGTACAATTGTGAAAGTTCTCTAGAAAATAATTGATATTTATTTCAAGATTATTTTGATTTTATCAGCGAAAGGCGACCTTCAACATCAAAAAGTTTTATCTGATGATGATTTTGAAAAAAAAATTGAATCACTTTATACGTAATCTTATTACGACGGATAATAATTTTAGTCCGATATTATTATTCTCTGCGAACATTTTGAGAATAAGAGATTACTTCTACGTTACACATTACTATTTTCAGTATTGTTATCTCTAAAATTTGTTCTAGCTATTGAGACATCCATTACTTAATAAAGTACCAGAATAATAGATTGAAGTTCGTGGTCGTCCATCCAGAGGAATTACGAATTCTTTGCAATTCTATGTTAATTGTTGAAGCTTCCAAAGATTACAGCTCGTTAGCTGTAACGTTATATTTAGAAAACGCACGGTCGCATTACCGGCATTACATCTAGTTGGACTTGCAAGACAGAAGAACGTAGCCACCTATACATGCATTACACTCATCATCTTCTATGAGGAAGTTTCCGGAAGCATTAGATTCTACTTACAATTAGACAAAATAAACTGATTAAATTGAACTTTTCTTGGCTGCAAGATTTGCTAAAAACTATTATTATCTTCTTAGTTTAGACAAAATATATCCAATCTTTTTGACATCTTCATCATCCATTACAGGCTTGTGATTAACGCCTATCACAGAAGAATATTACTCAAGGAATACAACTTATATTCTTTAAATCAAAAATAAATCAGAAATATTGAATCACGCAGAAAATTAATAATCAAGTTGCAGATAATCAGTGCATTACTCATTGTGATGATGGTTTTTCCTTGCCAAACATAGATGATCTCCTTGGACTAAGATTTGCCCCGAAAATGGCTACCACGGAGGATAACGTGACAAAAATCCACGATCTTGTATTGGCAGACCGCCGATTGAAGGTGCGCGAGATAGCTGAAACAGTAGGCATCTCAAAAGACCGCGTGGGTCATATCCTGCATGAAATTTTGGTCATGAGAAAGCTGTCGGCGCGATGGGTGCCGCGTTTGCTCACTCCGGACAACAAGCGCAACCGTAAGATCACTTCAGAGTAGTGTTTAACGCTGTTTAAGCGCAATCCGAAGGAGTTTCTGCGTCATTTCGTGACCGTCGACGAAACATGGATCCACTGGTACACACTAGAGACCAAGGAACAAACAGTCAAAACAGTGGACTTTACCCGGCGAACGTGCTCCGAAAAAGGCGAAGACTGTCCTATCGGCCGGAAAGGTCATGGCTACCGTTTTTTGGGATTCACAAGGTGTGATCTACATCGACTACCTGGAGAAGGGCAAAACGGTCACAGGGCTCTACTATGCCGAATTATTGGGCCGATTCGACGCCGAATTGCAGAAAAAATGGCCCCATTTGGCGAAGAAAAAAGTGCTCTTCCACAACGCACCGGCTCACACCTCCGCCATCGCCACGGCCAAATTGGTCGAAGTGCACTACGAACTGCTGCCCCATCCACCGTATTCTCCAGATTTGGCCTCGTGCGACATTTTTTGTTTCCAAACCACGGAAGCCTACTTTGCCTCGAGAAAACATATTTTTCAAATGGGTTAAAGAAGTTGGAGCATCGCTGGGTCAAGTGTATCGAACTAAAAGGAGACTATGTTGAGAAATAAATCGCCACTTTTCCAAAATTTTTGTTTTTCTTTTGTAGGCTAAGTACTTATCGGACTGCCCTATATATATATATATAAATCGCGTTTCTATTAACGATAGATGAGACTAGTGTCAATGGTCAAAACAAGAGAAAACTGTAATTATTTTTAAGAACATTTAATAATCATATTTCATTCTCCAGACATAATAAGCCTTTATTCTTATTTTTTTTGTAATCCATATCTCTCGTTTTAACCGTTAAACAACAATTATTTTATTGAAAGAAATATACAGCCATTGACAAAATTATTAGGCACCCCATGCATTTTACAATTACTTCAAATAAAGGAAATAAATAAGATTGTTTTTATAAATATTATCAAAACAAGGGTGCTTAATAATTTTGTCAATGGCTGTAATTGTCACATAGAATTCTCTTTATTGTTCTAGATTACTAGGAAAATTTTAAATTTATTACTACGTTTTTATTAAGAAAAAAAATATTATCGAATAATTCAAAAAATTAGAAAAATAAAATAACAAACTTTCGAAGTTTGCTACTTTATAGTATAGTATCGCATCACCAATTTCGCGATTATTAGCTGAAAAGGAGTTTATCATTAACACCAAGAAATCTTTCATTCCGCACGGTAAATATAATAATTAAAACATCAAGAAGAAAGATTAAAATCTTTTAATCAACGATTTATTATATATGCAGTTCTATATGATAGAGTTTTTGAATTTAAGTATAAAGATTTGCGTTGTCCATTTTTCCAAGCTTAATCTGATTTTATAATTAGTGTGCAAACATGTATTGTGTGTGTGTGTGTGTGTTGTGTAATACAAATAATGAAAAAAAACGTTACTCTCAATAACATGTTCAAGTCAATGAACAAAACAAAATAATGAAATCCTAATCAATTATGTCATGAGATGCCAGCTGGTATTAGGAAGCTCAAGGTTTTATGAAATCAAATCATAGAATTTATTTAAAAAAAAAAGAAAGTTTCTACAGTTATAAAAATGTTTGAAATACTCAATGCACTGGATCACTGCTATACGGCAATTAATATGGAAAGTTTTACGAAGTAAAACTTACAATTGAAAACCACGTAATAATATCAACCATACAGAAATACTATCCAACTAAAATTGTTTTTGAAATCGATGGTGAGTACATCGATGTCTCGCCTTAGTATTGGCAAAATGTTTAAATGTTGGTGAAATTTCTTCCAGACTATATACTCTTCTGGAAAACAGATTATGTACTTTTTTGTCGATTTATGGTCTCCAATCTCTTCGTTGAAGATTATAACACACTTCTTGTTTTTGGAACTTTAGGCTTGATTGATACGGACCACCTCGAATGCTTGTTTCAGGCAACGAAGCATAATATGCAGTGTCGCATTTTCAGGGTACCATCGATCTTGTGGAAAGCTAGCTATCGGCCATGATTTAAATAAGCCGGGATATAACTCGTGACCTCGTGTTTTGCAGTACATACTTATTCTAACCCACGTGGTACTATCTTTAATTACTATACAAAACCTAAGTGGTACTATCTCTGAATTATCATTGAAAAATCTATGATAACCCAAGTGGTATTTACTTAATAATAAATATCTTAAATTTAATCCAACCTAAATGTATTTTTTCAAAATATGTATGGAATCTCTAAATTGCGCCAATTATAAAAAGAATTTGCTTTTTGAAATAACTGCTGTACTACTTTTAACAAATAAAATGCAAGTGATAGTATCTTTATTTTTTTAATAAAACCCAAGTGGTTGTGATTTTTATCTTTTTTTATCTATTATTTTTATCTATTAGTATCTTTTTAAATACAATATTGAACTTATTGCAAATAAAACATATGAGTCACGAATACAGACTAACGCACTTACAAGCTCACTTCTCAAGGATGCATACAAGGATGCACATTTTATGTGTCCCTCGTTCCTTGGTATCTTTTGTTTTTTGGCGTAGCATCTATTGCCATCTATAATAATCGTCACATGCCTAGGCACCTTGCCGGTCCTTATGATTTTCAACGCTAGATATACCAAAAAGATTTCTCAGTTTCCGGAAACCGAAAGTGGTGCATACCCATGTCTTTCGACTTTCTGACTTTAATGTCTGCCGACGGAGCTTGTACGTCTCCAGTGTCGAGCTACGGTGTTGACTCAAACCCAGTGAAAAATGATACTTCAAATTGATATTGATTTGATGTCGATTCCATCAAATTTCATCGATGCACTTTTTGTCGAGTTGTTGAACATTGAAATCTCAAATATTTTGAGATTATTTCGATGTTGGGATACTTCGATATTTATATTTACTAATAACAGTAATAATATAATATAATGCTTCTTTCAAAATTTTTAATGTTTTTTCATGATTTTGTTTAATATCGATTCGTTATCAATTTGACATCAATTCGATATTCGGGTGTGTGTAGTGAAACGCGCCGGCACGGCTTTGCCGCACCGTGATACTTCCCCTCCTTCCGTCTTGTCCGTAATCACCTTTCATCTGTATCTGTCTGCAACTGCGTACAGGAATCCTAATCGTATCTATCCGTATAGTATCCGTCGAGATTTCTGTCAGCATCTACCCGAATATATAAATAATTAAAACCTGTTCCTATCCATGGTCCGAGTAGGAAAAATAGCAAAACGAATTTGAATTGAAAATAGGACCAAAGCATGAAAAACATTACTAATGTAAAAAGAACTTATTAAAGCCCAATTTTGTATTTAATTGTTATAAACAAATTACTAAAAATTGTCTGTAGAGGAAACTGATTACGCCAATCAATTTGACGGGAAAAATGACTTGAGAAACATATATAACGCTTTCTTAATTTTTATAGTTGTTATAAACAAATTAGTTGGAAAATTGGTTTTTGCAATGTGCTCCTTATGTTAATAATGTTTTTTTTTACGTCCGGTCCTATTTACAATTGTTATTTTTTAGTTGTCTTTGCTGGTCTGATTGCGGGCTTTAATGGGTTAAAAAAAAAAGTAATTTGAATTATAAAATAACCATTAGAAATAGGACCGGAACGTAAGAAGAACATTATTAATATAAAAAGCACATTGCAAAAGTTAATTTCGCAACTAATTGGTTAATAACAATTATAACAACTATACTAATTAAGAAAGCGTTATATATATTTATCGAGTTATTTTTCACGTAGAATCAATTAGCGTAATCAATTTTTCTTTACAGTTTTTACAATTTTTAGTAATTTGTTTATAACAATTGGTTGCAAATTTGAGTTTTGACCAGTTCTTTTTACGTAAGTAATGTTTTTTCATGCTTCGGTCCTATTCCCAATTCAATTTTTTTGCTATTCTTCCTGATTAGACCATGGATAAGATCGGATTTTAATTATTTATATATTCGGGCAGATGCGGATAGAAATTTTGACGGATACTATGCGTATAGATACGGATAGGATTCCTGTACGTAATTGCATACAGATACGAACAGAAATCGCGGCGTATAGAATGCAGATACATAGAGGCAAACAGAACTTCTGTACGCAATTGCAGACAGATACAAATGAAATGTGATTACGGATAAGATGCGGATAGAAACGGACAGGATTGCTGTCCGTAATCTTGGACAGATGCAGATAAAAATCGCGACGGATACAATGCGGATAGACACGAATAGGATTCTAATACATAATTGCAGACAGATGCGGACAGAAATCGCGGCGTATAAAATGCAGAAAGAAAAGGAACAGGTTTTAATTATTCATATAATTTATATAATTTATTAATTTATTTTAAAAATATTTAAGGCTGAATAATCAAAGCGTTAGTGAGAGTGTTTGCGCGATAGTCAACACGTAAGTTTCTTCCTGTTCAAAACAGCTTTACTTTAAATATAACTTTTTATTAACAATATCACAAGCGTACGATTAACTCAGTGTTAGCGTATAAGGTTATTGTACCGAAATCTTAGGTTCAAATCCCGCCGGCGCCAATGCGTTTTAAAAAATTATAAAATAATGTGTAATCGTAATTAAATAATTAGTATAATACATTTGAATTAAATTAATCTATAATAAGAATAAGAATAATAAGATCTGCAAGAAAACAAAAAAATTTCTTTTAAAATGAATTTTTTTTGTATACGCATTTGCAGGCAGAAACGGACAGGATGTGTGTGTATCTAATTACAGACAGAAACGGACAGGATATCTAAATATCCAATTGTAGTTAGAAACGGACAGAATATATATACGCTTTTGCAAACAGAAACTGATAGAATTCACAGTTGTCTATCCGTTTTTACAGACAAAAACCGATCGCAAAACACATTATATGTTTCTGTCTGTAATTACGGATTAAGAAACTCATAGTAAAGCAAACAAATACGGATAGGATAAGTTTTCTGTCCATTTCTATCCGTAATTTTTACTAGGACTACTTGTTATAATTTCGGATGACATAGTATTTATTAAATAATATCTCAAATTTTTAATTGAACGTTTAAAGTAGATGTTAAAAAAGTAATTTGTTACTTAAAAATAGCATTTTATTACTTAATAAATAAAATTGTAATAAATTACAAATGATTAAATAACATGAGACGATAAAAGAGAAGTTTATATTTCTTGGCTAGGAAAGCTAGGGCTCGAAGGGAGGTTGTTGGGTCAATTAAATCTGAGATCGGGAGTGCGTTAAAGAAAATACAAATTTATTATAGAAGAACGAAGTTAGTACAGAAGATTATATGATTCAAAGAAACGCGGTATATACAAGACGGTGATAGCTATTTACATAGATTCTGTCTTTTCTCTTCGGCTTGCGGCCGGTGCGAGAGTTCGGCGCGGTAGCGTTGTCTTTGTCACGCCATTTTTGATTCCGACGCGTATCTTTCGCGGTGTTTACTTCGTCGCGGTTTCGTCGGCCCGCGACGCGCGCGGGTCGGGACGTTATTTAGACGGCGCTCCGGTGTTCTCGGAATTTGTGGCAGGTGCTCTATGGAATTCCCTTAGTAGGGAATCCCCGTTTGTGCGCTAGTTCCGGCTGCCTCGAGACCTCTCGATGGAGGCAAAGATCACTCTACTCCCTGGGTGGCAGTCGTCACCGCGGACTCTGTGGTGGAGACGGATTTCGACGGAATCGTCGAGATTTCTCCACGATGGAAGAACTCGCTCTACCGCTCGGATTCCCCGGGTATCAGGAAAGCGGGATCGGAAATCACTGAGATCTCTCAGCGGTGACAGAGCTCGCTTTACCATACAGATTTCCTTGGTTTGGCTCGGAGGCTGGACCGGGAAAGAGTCAATCTCTTCTCGAGATTGCCCGCCTTTTATACCCTGATATCGGAGAGTCGGGGACGCTCGGGTGGAGTTTGGTTCTCCTCGGAATACAGCATACCCCTGCTGCGCCGAGATCGGTCCACTACCGCGCTCTCGCTTGCGCGTACGTATTCTTTATCGTTCCAACGCCAGGAGCGTGCGGCTTAATGCGCGTGCGCGCGGAGTTTGCACGATTAACGGTGCGTATGCTCGGCCGTTCGCGAGCGCGAAAATGGAGCGTTTATCGGCGCATAGCGCCTGTTTGCCTATCCGGCGGGTGTTCGGCCGGCCAGGGGGGGGGGGGGGTTCGTGACCCCAGGGGGAAACGGTGCGCAGGTGCATCGTTACACATTTATATTTTATTCTCTTTTGGAAATTAAGTTTTCACTGTAGAAGATGAAAATTGTTGATTTGCAAACATTTTTAAAAATGTTTAAAACAAATGCTTAGATAAATCACTTCGTTGTTCAAGATATATTTTAAACAGGACATTCCTGTCTGCGATATATCTTTCTTAACAAATCTAAGAAAAAATCATGTAGAAGCCCACATGATATTTCTTGTATTTTAGCTTTTACATTATTATATGTTTCTTCTTCGTTTTTCAAATAAATGTTTGGTAAATCCAAATCAATGTAGAGCTGTTTTACGCGTATTGTTTTTTCTGGATCTGAAACTTCGTAGCATTCATGTGTGAAAAAGAAAAAGAAAAATAAGAATAAATTAAGGACCTTATCCAGACAAACATGCATATCTACGTAACCATATGCAAATTTGTTTGGGTAAACCTTAACAGCGGCGAAAACACATTTAATCAACAATATTTATTCTCAAAATGTTACGCTGCTTCGGCGTGACGCGTCGAAGAGCTTTAACAATTAGCCATGTACTTTTTTCTTTTCTTATGTCAGTATCACCTTTGCTAAAATCTTTGAAATCTCCAAAACAATCTTAATAATCACCTTGAACTTGATAAAAATATCCCAATTGTACCAAGATAGTTTCTGCTTGTTTGAACATCTCTGGATTTTTTATTTCAGCCTACAGCACAATTTCTCATCATCCAAAGATAACAATTTTTTTTTTTTTTAGAAAGAAACTAAAGTACATTTATAAAATGCTGTGCTAGAAGTGTTGGTAAGAAATATGCCCCATGCTCTGTTTTGCACTTAACAATGGCATTGTATCGATTCATCGTAAATTGATCCAGATCAGATTTCTTGAAGGTCGAGGACATATCCAAAAACTGGTCTATTAGTGTCCGAAATTTACCCTGCAAATATATTTTCATATAAAATTTTTCTATTAATAAAGAAAAAATTATACCGATGTTACGTCCGCCGGTTCGTGAACTGGGGTCGTAATGGTTTTAATGTCGGCCGCTTTCACCAGTCGTTATGATTTTGGGTGATATGCCCATCTTCATGGCGACAATTGTTTATTTGTTTAAACTATTTTCTTTTATAAATAGTTTTGTTTGTATGAGTACTTGATTGAAAGGTGGCATTTTTACGTTACGTGGGAGGAGGTGCGTGGTGCAGGAAGTGAAAAAGAAAGTGCTAAAATTTGTCTCAAATTACAATTTTTTATTAATTATAAGATAGGCGCTGTTATTACAACGGTAGTTCTTCTAATACATGGTTTGCCTTGTATGCGCCACAATAAGAAACAGTCGAAATTATTGTAAAAATAAAGGAAAAGGAGATTTAGTAAGCAGAAAATAGGAGAGAAAAAAAAAGAAAAAATAGGAGGGGGATAATGGGTTACGACGCCTCCGATTTGTCGATGATCTTATGGAGATCTCGAGGAGACTCCATGATCGCCATGCCGGATGGCAGAATTCGCAAAGGGCAATTTACATTTTCTATTTTTTTTATTAGAAATTTTTCCTGGTTAATTGGGGACCTGTTTGCGGGGGAGTGTCGTGGTCTCGCGATAAACCCGAGGGGGGAGGTCTCGTGGATTTTCGAATAAGCACGAAATCAGAGAGGGGCTTAGCTGCTCTTTTCCGAAAATCGGTTATGTGTTGCAGCGTTTGAGCTGAACGTTCTAAAAGGGAACGGGGGTGTGGTTTTGGTCCCTGCCGAGGAGTGGTACGAGAGTCTACTGGGGATTTGGGCCCTGGCTCTCGTTCTTCTGACGCAAATACGGAGGGGTCGAAACTCCCGAAAGAGGTTAACTCATTCTTCAACCCCTTTAGGAAGACGCGTTGTTCGGCTCTTTTTCCTCGGTGGATTTTTCGACCCATCGCTTTCTAACAGACATTTTCTTTTAAAGTTAGTTTGAAGGATTGCCACTAATAGTTAAGAATTGTACTTCTTACCGTTCCTGTGTGATTTAGACGGGAAAAGAGAGAGAGAGATTGTGCGTGTAAATGTAAGTGTGCGCGAAAAAAGAATGTAGTCTGAACTTTCTTCTAGAAATAGTAGAGAAAATAGAGAGATTTATAAATCAAGATAGAAGTTCCACTGAGAATTAAAGACGCTCTGCCTCTGTCTTTATTTTTGAGGGAAGTAATGTTTTGAGAGGAGAGCGGGTTTGTGGGATCGAGGCTGCGGAGGCGCTGTTTAAGCGGAGGCTTAGGAGCGTGCATCCGTGTCTTGTTTTAGGTTGGAAAAAATTTTTCTGTCTGTCTTGAACAGGGCTTAAGAATGCGCTGTTTGAACGACATTTCATTCAGCGCACAATCTGGCCGCTGTATACGACATTGATACTAGGAATGATTTTACGTGTTTTGCAGAAGGGTGGAGCCGAGGGGAGAGGCATCTCGGAGATCCTCGATGGAAGTTTATAGTTAACTAACTAGACCCACCCGTTATCTTGTCAGCGATCTGCAGTTTGGGAGGCTGCCCTGGTTTGCACACTCACCGATCGCTTGACTCGATATAAGTGATCTGATTTCCGATTTCGCGTCGTATTTATACCGTCTGGTTGTTGACGAGGGGTACCAGGAGAGAGGTTCCCGATTTCTGTTAGGTTTTCAATATAAGTAAGTGATCACGCGCCTTCCGCGTACCGCGCGGCTCGCAAGTTAAGGGGGAATCGCTTATGAGATCAAGAAGTAATTTTGATACTTTAAAATTCAATATAAAATATAATTTTTAAAAGATTTTTAAATTGAGTTCGCAGAACTGTAGTGCTGATTTTTCTGAGTTGTTACATAGCGAAAGAATTATAATTCTTTAACGCGAACTATTTTTTCATCGATCTTGAATTTTTAAAGGATTCTAGCGATTTTAATTTTTATGGGATTTTAATATAGTGCAAACAGAACGCAAGCTGAGAGTGAGTGTAATAGATTTTTAGATTGAAACCCATAAGTTTATTAATGCTACTATTTTTAATAGTCTCGTGAAGGTAAAGTGAATTATTATAAGAGAGTCGCGAGAAGCGCACGCCCGCGCGCACCGGTGTCGCGACGAAATTTATTCCGAGATTCTTTATATACTTGTGTAGGTTACAAGTCTTAAGTTATTTTAATTTTGATTTGACAGGATGGTAGTGACAATTTTTTTGAATCGTTACGTCACCGAAAAATTTGAATTTTAGTATTGCTTCGGGGTGGAACTGATTTTTATACTTGGGACGTCTATAACGCTCTCAGTTTTTTCGTTTTTTTAATCTCGCATGCACAGTAGGATAGTGGAGTAGGCGTTCTGCAAGAGTGCGTGTTGAAATTCTCAATTTTATTGTTTCTATTATGAGGAAACTATTTTTCTTTGTGCTCGAATAAATCTTAAGACTCGGCGCGCGCGGGTGCTTGCCGACGTTCGCTGAGGTCGTGAGATGTGGGGTAGTCACGCGATCGAGCGCTGCGTGACGCGTTGATCTTCTTTGATTTTTTCCGGTTTGTGGTTTTAAGATATTTAAATGCGATAAACGCAATATAATAGCCAAAGGTACAACAAGTTACTAGGTTAAAAATTACGAATTTGTAAGTGCTTCTGGGCAAAATTATTTCCTCTTGCGTTTGAGAAAATAGTTAAGGTCGGTCCGCGCGAGCTTGAAGACGAGAGCCGCGAGACACGGGGAGACCGCGCGCGAGCGTTGTGAATCGCATTCCGCGCAATATTTCTAATTTAATCAAATTCATATTTCAAATAGTGAACTCAGGTTTGCATGTACGGCGAGATAGCACCCAATACACGCAATCGTCACGCGATACAGGTTTATTATTTTATTGTTATTTTTACTGAAAAGTGTTACAAAATTTGGGCGGTTATGCGTTGTTATTATAATTTTAGATTTGAAGCTGATATTTATATCACATTATTTTTATATGTCAAAATTTGTTTCTGTAATTTTTCTAGAAGGTTTAATCACATTAAAATTTACGTTAACGAATGCAGTATGGTGCGTAAAGTTAAGGATAAATTTTGGGCACTAGACGTAACATTGACATTGCATATATATTATACAGATATACATACCTCTTCAAATGTTTCTTGTATTTTATTATAACATTCTTTCCCCTTAAAATGTTTTGTAATTAAGTAATCGACACTTCTCTTTATTAATAAAGCATCATTAATTGCCATTAGACCTGTTTTACCGTGTCGATACCAACATGGTTTACCTGGGCAAAATAACCGCTAATCCGTAATGTCGTTGATCTTGATTGTATAGGCTGTCATCTATGTACTAATAAATATATTAGAAGTATAAATAAGTTTCCGCCGTTTCACAAAAAAATGTCGCCACTAGTATGTTATGGTTAAAATTGTCTGTTGTAAAACGTTATATCGTAAGGTTGGACATCTGGCAACAACATAACCTTAAAATATTAGCGATTTTGTATCAGCATCATATATCTTTTTTCGTGCGAAAATGTCGAGTTTTGAGCCGAATAAGCGTCATTTGCGGGAGCTTTTGATTTACTTTTTTAATTTGAAGAAATCTGCAGCCGAGGCGCATCGATTGCTTGTAGAAGCATATGGTGAGGCTGCCTTAAGTGAGTGAAGTTGCCGTGAGTGGTTTCACAAGTTTAAGAACGGTAAATTTGACGTCAAAGACAAAGAACGTAGCGGAAGGCCGAAAGTGTACGAAGACGCGAAAATGAAAATATTATTAGATGAAGATTCGTGCCAAACGCAAAAAGCACTTACATTAGGAGTGACTCAACCAGCAATTTCACATCGTTTAAAATCATTGGGAATGATTCAAAAACAAGGAAACTAGGTTCCATATGAATTGAAGCCGAGAAACGTTGAACGCCGATTTTTCACATGTAAAATGCTGCTTGCCAGGCATAAACGAAAGAGTTTTTTGCGTCGTATAGTCACTGGTGATGAAAAATGGATCCACTACAATAACCCAAAGAAGAAGAAATCATGAGGACCACCTGGCCATGCTTCAACATCGACAGCCAAGCCGAACATTCATGAAAAAAAGCTCATGTTGTGTATTTGGTGGGATCAACTTGGTGTCGTGTATTATGAGTTGCTCAAACCGAATGAAACCATTACTGGGGCTCTCTACCGAACACAATTGATGAGATTGAGCCGATTACTCAAGGAAAAACGTGCCCACTACTAGTCCAGACACGACAAAGTTATTCTTCTGCATGATAATGTTCGTCCACATATTGCGGCGCCATCAAAACCTACCTGGAAACACTCAATTGGGAAGTTTTACCCCACCCGCCGTATTCACCAGACATTGCTCCTTCTGATTACTACCTGTTTCGATCGATGGCGCATGGCCTGTCTGAGCAACACTTCACATCATATGAAGATACAAAAAATTAGGTCGATTTGTGGATAGCTTCAAAAGATGAAGCATTCTTCCGACGCGGTATCCGTATGCTGCCAGAAAGATGGGACAAAGTTGTGGCTAGCGATGGACAATACTTCGAATAAAACATTAGGTACCGTTCTTTCACAATAAATGCCCAATTTTTGATAAAAAACGGCGGAAACTTATTTATACTCCTAATAGTAATGTATTAATATCATAATATATAGTCGCAATAATATATATTTTTCATTAAAATCGCTCTCATTATACTCTTATTTAAATAGATATTATATATCAAAATAATACGTCTCGTGTTTAATGATGTTTAATTAACTTAAAAGGAATTCACCATAGCAAATAAGTATGGTGAAAATGCTTCCGCGGCTTTTTGAGTTGACTTTCTTTTCTAAGATAACTTATGTGAAAAGACGTTTATATACCAAATTTTAGATTTCTATATAGAGACCTGACTAAGATGTAGCAAAAAAACAATTTTTTTACATTTTTATAATTTTCTTAGTAACAAATTAAACAGTGATAGGGTTGGGACGGGATTTCGAGGTTTAAAGTGGATGGCACGCGGGTCGAGGTGAAGCCCCAGATGAAGTATCTGGGGCTGATCCTCGACTCGCATTGGTCTTTCGGGCCCCATTGGGAGTGGATGGCCGCCAGGTTGGGCTCTGCGGTGCAGAGCTTCAGCCGCATAATGCCCAACCTCGGTGGCCCCGGCGAGGGGGCGCGCCGCCTCTATATGGGGGTGGTGCGCTCCATCGCACTGTATGGAGCGCCTCCCTGGTGGCCTCTGCCAGAAGTTTGGATCTGCTCCACGGAGCCCAGCGCAAAATGGCCATTAGGGTGACAAGGGCGTACTGCACCGTGCCTAAGGAGGCGGCTTGTGTGCTCGCGGGCTCGGTCCCGTGGGCGTATGTCGCGTGCTCCTTGGAGGAGATGTACAATTGGAAGGAGGAACGCGCCCGCGGAGCCGGGGTGGCGGCAGACGAGTCGCTCCTGGAAAGGAGAAACCGCGCTAGGCACGAGGAGTTCCGGCGCTGGCGGGAGAGGCTCCCTCATGCCAGGGCCGGATTCAGAGTCGTTGAGGCGGTAGGGCCTCTACTCGCGCAGTGGGTGGGGAGGAGTCATGGGGGCCTCTCGTTCCACATGACGCAGGTGCTCACCGGGCATGACTGCTTCGGGGAGCACCTGCACGAGAGGACCGGACGGGAGGCCACCACAAGGTGCCACCACTGTCCGGAGCCGAGGGACACGGCGCAGCACACCTTAGAGGTGTGCCCAGCATGGGACAATGAGCGTCGTGCCCTTGAGGCAGTGGTGGGGAATGACCTCTCCCTACCCACGGTTGTGAGGGAGATATTAGAGAGTCCCACAAAGTGGGATGCTTTTGCCTCCTTCTGCGGCAATGTGATGCGGCAGAAGGAGGCTGCTGAACGCGTACGGGAGGAGGCGCCTGATGCGCCCCCTGAGAGGAGGAAAAGGGGGGGGAGACGGAGGAGAGTATACCTACAACAACATCAGTGAGTCCTCCTCCCTCTCCACCCCCCCCCCCTGTGGGAAGGAAAGGGTAGAAAGGGGGTGACTTCGTCGCCACCCTTCCTGCCCGCTGGTTATCGCCGGTTTCGCGACGACGACATCAGGTCGTGGCCGTGACGCCGGCGGGGCTCAACGATCCCCTCACCGAGGGTTTGAGCTGGAGCCGGAAAGGAACAGTGGGGAGGGGGGACCCTCACAGCGCCGGCCAGACCGGACAGAAGGCCCTACTCTCTCCACTGTTGAGGAGGTAAGCCTCGGACGGAATTAGCGGCGGGGTACTTGCCCGGCTGACCCGTCTGGGGCTGGAGGTGCGGGAGTGCGTACCTAGGGCCCTCTCCCAAGGGGGTCCGGCGCACACCCGGCATCCCGGTTCGGGCGGCTGGGGCTCGACTTCGGTCGGGTTTCGGCTGCTAACTCCGGAGGGGGGTCTCTGCTCTTGAGCGGAGACCCGTTTGGGTTAGGACGGATCACGGTGCATGCTTAGGCCGATCCCGTGTTCCGTCCCAAGCCCAGACGCCGGAAACGGTCAGGTTTTAGTGGGTATACCTTCCCTATTTGGGGAGGGAGCCCCACATGGCGCGGAAATGCAGTAATGCATTTCCTGACCTTTAAAAAAAAAAAAAAAAGGGATTTCGAGGTTAGACGGGAGAGCAGGTATAGAGAGTAGAGAGGAAGCAGAAAAGAGGGAGGGTAGCGACATCAGGCGCTAGAAGTGAGAAACATAGCAGGAGAGAGTAAGTCCAGTCGCGGGAAATTTTGAATTAAAGTAACTTTTGAGTAACTAACATATTATCTTAGTATATAATTTTGTATGTATACATTTTCTACATTTATATAATGATTTTACAAATAAGCTAAAAATAGTATTAAACTTAATTAAATTGTTTTCTTAGATTAAAAAATGTAATCATCTTAAATATAAAAAGAATCATATTTCCTAGTACATAATTTCTAGAACTGCAAAAATAGATTACTTAATTAAAAAAATTTTTTTTTTCTTATTTACATTTTGTTTACATAAATACTTAAAAAAAAAAATTTAGCCCGACTGTAAGTAAATAAACTTTTAAATAGGGAAAGTTGACAGGTTAGAAGAAAGACGAGATGGAAGAAGGAAAGGAGGGAAGGAAGGAGAGGGAAAAGGAAGTAGAAGGGAATGAAGAGGAAAAGAGAAAAGTGGGAAGGCCAAGCAAGGCAGAAAGTCTAATGAGGGATAGATCAAACAGTGCACCGATGCTAGAATTGTTGAAAAGAGGAGAGAAAAAGAAGGGTGAACAGGGGGAGGAGACAAAGTTGAAAAGGGAGAAAGAGGAGCAATAAGGTAAAGAGATTGCCGGTGAGACAAGAAAAAAGAGGTCTAAGGGAGGTATTAAGGGATGTGAGGGAAGGTTTCAAAAGAAATGAAAAGTGAATTGAGAGAATTAAAGGAAGGTAGGGAAGAAATAAGGTAATGGATGGAGGAAATGATGAAAACAATAGACAATTTGGAGAGAAGGACGGAGGATATAGAGTGAAGTAGGGGAAGGGTGGAGGAGGAAGGAAGGGAAAAGGATAAAGGGGAAGAGATAGAGTAGATACAGACAAAAGGAAAGGGTGAAATGAAGAAACTGGAAGAAAGGATGAGAAAACTGGAATTAGAAGGGGTCAAGAGGGAAAGGAAGGAGAAGAAGAGGAATATAATTATAAAGAGGTTAAGAGTAAAGAAGGAAGGAAACGAGGAATTAAAAAAAGAGATAGAAAAGTAGTGAAGGCAACGAGGGCGGTAGCGAGAGTGGAAGGGGTGAGGAGGATAGGGAATGAAGATAAGGGGGCGGGGTCATGAGTGAAATTTGCGAATGTGAGGAAAAGAATTGATGTAATGAAGGGAAAGACGAAGCTGAGAGACAGGAAAGAGTGAATTGTGGACAATTTGACAGAAAAAGAGAAAAGGGTAGAGTGGTGGATAAAGAGGGAAGCAGAAAGGAATAGAAGAAAAGGAAAATAGGTAAGAGTAGGATATATACAGGGTGTCCCAGAAAACGGAGCTAGCGTGTTCACGGAGCTAGCGTGTCGAGTCACGCTTCTGGGGATAACCTCCCCGTGGCCCGGGTGGTTCTGTCCCCCCTCCCCCCCAACTCCCGCAGAGGGAGCGGAGGGGGAGTAAGGCCACGAGGGAGGCGAGGCCCAAGGGAGGAGCGCTCAGTGCGCCCTCCCCGGGGCCGCCCGTCCTCGGCAAGGGGAAGCGGCGATAGTGCCGCTCCTCGGGTGCCCGTCCCTAGCTGCCCCTAGCGCTCGGGGGATGCGACGGGACGGGGCCCAGGCCGATGGGGCCCGACACTAGGCGGGATGTTCTCTCCCCTGGTGTCCGGCCCGGCCACGCGAGCGCCGTGGACGGGAGGTGGTGGGGCGGGCGGCGGCGACCGCTCGTCCCTGGGCGTGGGGATCGCACCGGCGATATGTCGGGAGCGGCCCCATGGCCCTAAATGGGTGCGGGGGTGCGTGATGCCTCGCTCCGCATCCCCGGGGTCGGGCTAGGCCCACTGGCTGACGTATCTCGGCTGGGCCAGCAAAGCCCGACTCCCAACCCGATGAACTGGCGCGTCGGGGAGCTTCATGCTCCGATCCCCAGTGGAGGGACGTTGGCGAGTGTCTCAACAATCCCGGTCCCTCCACGCAACGGGGCGAGATGGGCTCGGTGGGTTTTTAGTGGGTAGGCGGGGTAGGCAATTAATCTTAATCACGACTTTGATTGGGAGAATATTAAAATCTTGGATAACGAGCGAGTTTGGGACAGGCGGTTAACATCGGAAATGCTACACATCCAATTACAAACAAATAGCCTCAATTTACAAAGGGATACTGAATTTCTACATCACGCATACCTCTCACTATTAAAGAGACTGTAACAGAGAAGTTTTATTTGCTACTATGTTGATTCTAATTATATTAATCTGTTTGCCTCCAATTCACGTTAAGTCTGTAATTTTACCTTTAATTTGATAATTCTGACATTGTTAATTGTTGGCCGCTAATTTATTTTGTTTTGTATCAAATAATTTCTCCGTTCATATTTACGTATCTATGTATCTATTATTGTTTGCTCTCTCGCGTTTATCTGACTTCCTCGGCGATGGTAGGATGTTCGAACGAAGATTTGGTCAGTATACGTTATTGCGTGAGATAGTAAACACGCGGCATTACACGAAAAATTCAAGCGTATACTTTGACAGGCGAATTTCGCTTCCTATGGACAAAGTTATCCAACGCTTCACTGGTTGTCATCAGTGCCAATGGGTGACTCACATAATTTTTTAAAAATTAAAAAACAAAAAAACATCAATTATAGTAATGTCAGCTATCTACGAACACGATGGTTGTTTAGAAAATTGTCAATTTCACCGATACGACAACGGGCAATGCTCCCACGGCGGATTTGGCAAACCGTTGATGACTCATTTCATTCCCAGTAACGGACTGATGACGATTAGAACAGCTACTTGTAATTGCGTTGTAAATGACGATTTAAATTAATTTTTTTTCCATTTGTAATTCGCTGAAGAGGGCTCCAAAGAGAGCCGAAACGTTCGATTTTTTTAATTCATCATGAATAAATAACTATTTAAACACTGATTGTGTTTTGCGCTCTTATACCCGCGCTGACTCTCACTAGCCTGTTTTAGCCGTTTAATTTGGATTAAAACATCAATTGAACACCGGTTCAAAGGATTTTTTTTTAATAATGTGCTAATATTATATGAAATTTTGATATTTTGTGTCATAAGAATAAAAATTTCTATAATAGAATGTTATCTATTTCAGTAAAGTTTTTTAAAAATGTGAAATAAAGATAACGAAAAAAAAGAATAGAATAATATAAAAAGAAAAGGAGGAAGGAGGAAAGATTGAAAGAGTTTAAAATGGAAATAAAATTGAAATGAGAAAGTAATTAAAGGTGTTAGAGAAAGTTAAGATTTTTAAATAAAGAGTAAATAAAATTAAGATATTATTTAAACACCAGTTTAAAGGTTTTTTTTAAATAATGGGCGAATATTACATGATATTTTGACATTGTGTGTCATAAGAATAAAATTATTTCTCTAATAGAGAATATTATTTATTTGAGTAAAGTTTTTTAAAAATCCGAAATAAAGATATAGAAAAGGAGAGGAATAGAATAATATAAAACAGATGAAAGAAAGGAGGAAAAGTCGAAATAGTTCAGAATTTAAATTAAATTGAAAGGAAAATGAAATTGTAGGTGTTGGAAAAGTTAAGATTTTTAAATAAAGGACGAATAAAATTAAAATATTAATTAAATAACAGTTTGAAGGTTTTTTTTAATAATGGGCAAATATTACATTATATTTTGATACTTTTATCATAAAAGTAAAAGTTTCTTGAATGCAATATTATCTAATTTAGTAAAGTTATTTAAAAATGAAAATAAAGATAAAGAAACCGGAAGAATAGAATAATGTAAAACGAAAGGAAGGAAAGAGGAAGGGTCGAAGGAGTCTAAAATAAAATAAAAATTAAAAGGAGAAAGAAATTGAAGGTGTTAAAGAAGGTTAAGATTTATAATAAAGGTTGAATAAAATTGAGATATCAATTAAATACCTGTTTGAAAGATTTTTTAAATAATGGACAAATATTACGTTATGTTTTAATACTTCTTGTCAGAAACATAAAAGTTTTTGTACTAGAATATTACCGATTTTGGTAAAGTTTGTTAAAAGTGTGAAATAAAGATAAAGAAAAGAGGTGGAATAGAATAATGTAAAACGGAAGAAAGAAAGGAAGAAGGTCAAAGTAGTGTGAAATAAAAATAAAATTGAAAGGAGAAAGAAATTGAAAGTGTTGAAGAAAGTTAAGATTTTTAAATAAAGGATGAATAAAATTAAGACATTAATTGACCACCAGTTTGTAGGTTCCTTTCTAATACTGTGCTAATATTACATGACAATACGATATTTTGTGTTATAAAAATAAAAATGTCTCTAATATAATTTTATCTATTTTATCTGTTTTTTTTTTGACAGATTGTTTAAGTTCTTACGTGTATCACAAACTCTGCAATATAGATTTCTAATCCAACATACAGGGTGAGTCATTTTAGTCTATGGACCCGAATATCTTCCAAATAACGGTATCTACAAAAAAATAGTTTAGATAAAAGTTGACCAGGACAGAGGGGGTCATTCAATTGTACCATTGGTTTTGACCTTGAGGTCAATTTTGAAGGTTATTTCAAGGTCACGATGGTTTTTTTAAATGGGACACCCTATTTTTGACTGCGGATTTCGAAAGAGCGGAAAATTTTACATCAAACTTGTCTTATGAAAAAATTGTTTTTGCGACCTTGGAAAGGTAAAAAATGAAGGTGAAATGCCTGAAGAACGATCTGGTGTACTTTTTCTGAAATGACGAGGTTTTCTGGGTAACACAAATGTGCATAATGCTTAAACAAAGTCAATGAATTGTAAAAGTGTTAATTACTTTGACTAGCTTGACCTTGAGGTCAATTTTCAAGGTTGTTTGAGGCTCATAACGCATTTTTTGATTAGTAAACCCTATTTTTGACCGCAGAACCTGTTTCTTGACAATGGGCTCTTAAACAATGGCACTTTTTACATGAGCATAGGGAACTTTTTAGTTTTTCGACCTGACCTTTTGAAGGTCATATCAAGGTCATATCAAGGTCAAAAGCACTTTCATCTTACTTTTAGCGTTACCCGGAAACAACGACGTGGACGTAGTAAGTTCTGTTTCCTTTAGGGTGCTTGATTATCGCGAGTTCCCTTGCCTCTCACGTCGGGGTGCTTGATTATCGTGAGTCCCCTTGTCTCTCACGTTGGGGTGCTTGATTATCGTGAGTCCCCTTGCCTCTCACGTCGGGGTCCTTGGTTATCGTGAGTCGATTATCCCCTCGCCTCTCACTGACACTGTAATTTAAATGAATTTATGAGCCCACGGAGTTATTGTTCAAAATTACCTCCGTTGGCTTCGAGGCATAACTGCAATCTGTTTTGAAAACTATCCACAGTTCTAAGCAGGGTAGCTCTAGGAATGGCTGCACAAGCTCTACGAATGCGGTCCATAAAATCATCTCTTGTGGTTGGTCGTTCAGCAAAAACAACATTTTTCAAGTATCCCATAAAAAAAAATTAGGCGACATCAAATCTGGTGAGCAAGGAGGCCATTCAACTGGATCCCTTCGTCTAATCCATCTGTCATTGTAACTGGCATTTAAAAAGGCACGTATAATGAGTGCATAATGCAGTGTAGCACCATCTTGTTGAAGCCACATTCTTGCTCTTGTTGCTAAATCAACATCTTCTAATAAGCCTGGTAAGTGATCTCTTAGCAACGATAAGTAACTGTGTCTATCAACGTTCTCTTCAAGAAAATGAGGTCCAATCAAATAACCATTTACAATGCTGCACCACACCATAATATTCCATCGATTTTGATGATCTATTGGCCTATACCAGTGGGGATTAACATCTGACCAATAATGGCAGTTGTGTCTATTAAGTTGTCCGTCACTATAAAATTTATCCTCATCTGAGAAAAGCACATACCTAAAAAAATTAGGATCATCGTGTAACATTTGTAAAGCCCACTGGCAAAAAGCAATACGCATCAGATGATGATTAGGCTGTAAAGCCTGCGTAAGAGTGATGTGGAAAGGGTGATAATTTAGAGCTCTTAAAATTCTAACAACAGTTCTTTGTGGTATACCTATTTCCCTTTCAATCTGGCGAGTACTAACATGAGGATTAAAGTGAAGTATTGCTAAAATAGTTACAGCTCGCGCATCATTTTCCTCATATTCGTGATGTTGACGTTGACGAACAAGATGTCCATTGCGAGCTCTTTGGACTAAACTACGTATTGTCATATCAGTTGGATGTCGCCTTTCAGGAAAACGTTGAGCATAAAGCCTTTATGCTGCATTGTAATTGCTATGACACTCCCCTAAAATTAATATAATATCAACAATCTCATTAGGACTATAATCAGCCATTCTGGAAAGGTAACTTGTGAATGTAATTACCTACATACCCTGTATGTATGTTTGGAATTTTTAAATTTAAGCAACTTTAAATAGTAAATTTTTCAATTATACAGAAGTGAGTAAGAAAGATAAGGAATAAAACTCTATTATAACAATAATTATAAATCTTAAATCAAACGTAATTGTTTAGTTTTTTTCAATCGTTGATTATTAGCATTAGGTATCGCAGTGCTGTCAGCTACTTGCAACTTTCGGCCGGATTCTTCGACGCACGCCTATTGCTCCCTTTCCACCGCTCGCGCCTTAGCAACGGCGCCGCCGGACGGCGTAACTAAGGAGCGCAATACATCGTCTCAGGACCGTGCGTTACGCCGTCCGGCGGTGTCGTTGCTAAGGCGTGAGCGATGGGAGGGGAGCAATAGGCGTGCGTCGAAGAATCCGGCCGAAAGTTGCAAGTAGTAATTTATAAACATTATGTGTTACCCAGAAAACCACGTCATTTCAGAAAAAGTACACCAGATCGTTTTTCAGGCATTTTACTTTCATTTTTGACCTTTCAAAGGTCGCAAAAACAATTTTCTTATAAGACAAGTTTGATGTAAAATTTTCCGCTCTTTCGAAATCCGCAGTCACAAATAGGGTGTCCCATTTAAAAAAACCATCGTGATCTTGAAATAACCTTCAAAATTAACCTCAAGGTCAAAACCAATGGTACAATTGAATGACCCCCTCTGTCCTGGTCAACTTTTATCTAAACCATTTTTTTGTAGATACCGTTATTTGGAAGATATTCGGGTCCATAGATTAAAATGACTCACCCTGTATGTTATGTGGGTCGTAATTCCATTTATTATTTCCACATAATTTACTCAGGTTAATCATTTAAATTAAATTATTTATGCTTATTTATATAAACAACACAAAGATCTCTTTAAAATTTCTCTAGTAATTAACTTTTTAAATATTTATTGATACAATTAGTATTAATTATTTTAAAATATTAAAGTTATTAAAAGAAGTTTATATAATAATAAGATGCAAGCATACAATTGTATTAATAAAATTTTAACTCAATGAGTTTGAAAAACTCAAAAGTAAAAATTGTGAATTTATAAAATCTAATTGAAGAGAAGATCAACTTTTACAAAGGCGACAAATATTTTTATCTGTATTTAAAGAAAATTAATATGCTGTTTTAACGTGATCAAATAAATTAAAATTTTTAAAATTTGTAATTTTTGTACAGCATTTAATATATGCAGAACAAAATAATGTTTGAATATATTATATAAGGGTAAAGATATGTAAATGAAGAACGATAGAAATTAAAAATGCAATTAAACGCGAGTTGAAGATTCTTTTATGAGTGAATATCGTATCATTATGAGATTTTGTGTTACAGAAATAAAAATTTCTTTAATCAAACATTATCTCTTTTAGTAAATGCACTGACGGTAGAAAAACAAAGAGGAATGTAATAATGTACAAAGATAGAAGGAAGAATTGTGAAAGCGTAAACTATGTAAAAAATAAAAAGAAGATTGAAATTAAAAAAGTCGGATATCGTTATGACTATTAAATAAAGAACAGAAAAATTAAAATCGCACGTATGTTTAAAGATTTTTTTAATAATTGGTGAAGATGAGTGAGTTTGAAGATTTTTTAAATAACTGGTGATCATACATTAATGTTTTTTTATAAAAATAAAAATTTCTATAATCGAACATTATCTCTTTTAATAAAAATTCTAACGTGTGTGTAATGAAGGTAAAAAGAAAGAGAGAAACAAAATAATGTAAGAAAGAAGATGGAAAAATATGTGTATTGACGGTAGAAAAATGAAGAGGAATGTAATAATGTATAGAGAAAGCAGGAAAAATTGTGAGAGTGTAAAATATGTAAAAAATATAAAGGAGATTGAAATTAAAGAAGTTAGATATGGTTATGATCGTTAAATAAAGATCGTTAAATAAAGTTATTAAAAATGCAATGGAACGTGAGTTTGAAGTTTTTTTAAATAACTGTTAAAGATGATTAAGTTTAAAGATTTTTTGAATAACTGGTGATCATATATTGAGGTTTCTTGTTATAGAAATAAAAATTTCTACAATCAAACATTATCCGAGGAGGTAACCACTCTTGAATTCCGATGTACAACTTGCTAGAAGTCCGTTAAATTTTTTGAAGTCCGTTGAATTCCTCAAAGTCCGATGAAGTCCGGCGAAGTCCGGCGTAGTCCGATAAAGTCCGGCAAAGTCCGGTGTAATCCAATGAAGTCCATGAAGTCCGTGAAGTCCGATAAAGTCCGATGAAGTCCGACGTAATCCGATGAAGTTTGGTGTAGTCAGACGAAGTCCATGAAGTTCAATAAAGTCCGATAAAGTCCAACGTAGTCCGATGAAGTCCGACGATGTCCGGTGTAGTCCGATGAAGTCCGGCGAAATTCGCCGTAGTTCGATGAAATTCGCCAAAGTCCAACAAATTCCGATAAAATTCAGCGAATTCCGATAAAGTATGGTCAAATCCGTGAATTCTGCGATATTTTACAATCTGTTTTGACTCTTTTATTGTGATATCACATCTACATTATAACTATATTATAATTTTCATTAAAAATATTAATTTATATTTATTCTAACGCTATTTTTGTATTTTGCACTAAAATGAGTAATAAATTAATATTAAAAAAAAATAAAAACGAGATATTGCATTAATATTTATCATATTTTATGATAATTTATTGAAATGAAATTATCAAATTTCATATCAATAAATTAAAAAAGTAGAGTTACAGTCATTTACTGTCTAAATAATATGTCTGGGGAAAGCACCATAATTACAATGTATTTGTCGCAAGGTACTTGCGTAATAATACAATACTAAGTTAATTAATATTTTAAATTAACAATAACAAAATAATTTAATAAAAACTAATTACTTTTTTATTTCTGCATGGCTATAATTGTTTAAACGCAAGCATAATCGAGAACTTTCACTCGATTGCTTGAATTGCGCAATACACAGAGCGCGCGCATCACGTCTTTACTGTACACAACAGCTTTATGTGTGTTACATATGAATGTTCCGACTTGAAAGCAAACAAAGGAAAGGAACGGCGAGCAAATAAATTTTGACCAGAAAGTGAAACTATAGCGAACCTGAAAGCAGTTTTATCACAATGACTGATTTAGCAGTAAGTAAATATGCTGTCTTGCATGATGTTTACGCATTTTATAGGTTCAAAAACAGTTTTTTAACCTGTAAAACGAGTATTGTTAGATAGATCTGACATAAATATTACATTTCAATATAAAATAAAATAGAAATGGAAATTAAAATAAAATTCACTTATGTATTGTAAATTTATTTGAATGAAAATATTTTACAGTGATAATTAACAACGATTAAATAATTGAATAGTTGTTAAACCTCGTTATGTCAATGAGCAAAAAAGAAAAAAATCTACTAAAGATAGATTTGCAATTTCCACAGTGTCTCCATTTTAATGAGTAAATCGAAATAGATAAATGTTTCTACGTTTTTTTCTGCAATTAGGTCAAATTTTTTTATTATTTATTAGAAGAAGGACGGTACGCGGCGGTTGTGAAAAATACCTTGTGAAATATGATATTTCATATTGTTCGTGTTGAATTTTAAGAGAAACTATTAAAATTACTTCATTACGGTTTATTTAGACATTGTAGGATGGTTATTAGTATCCGTTGTATTTTTATGAAAGCTGAATTTTAATTTTGCAGGTAACAAAAATTTTTACAGATGTATACTCTCTACGTAATTTTGAATAGTATATTACATATCAATTTTTTAACCTTTGTATAACTTAAAACGATTGGATGTGAACTTCAAATAATGTTATTAAATTTAATATGTGTCGTAATGTGTAAATAAATTGATTTTTTGCTCTAAATTATTATTATTATTATTATTATACAGGGTGTTTCCGAAATAGGTGGCCAAACTGTAAGAGCATATTCTACTCATTGTAAGGATGAAAAAAAGTCATATAAACATGGGTCCGGAAATGCTTCCTTTACAAGTTATAAACATTTTTTATTGATTTTACAAAAATTGCTGGAAATGATTTCCTTCCGTATCAATGCATGCTTCGCACCGACGTTGCATAGATTGTCAAAAATTCCCGGAGTATTTCGTATTTTTTCACATGCAGCGATAATACGATTTCGGAGTACTTCTACAGTAGCAACAGGAGTATCATACACGATAGCCTTAAGATATCCCCATAAGTAAAAATCCAATGGGTTCAAATCGGGAGAACGTGCAGGCCAAGCGATGGGTCCTCTTCTACCAATCCATCTATTAATGTAATTATTATTCAGAAACTCTCGAGCAATGCGGCTGAAATGTGCTGGAGCTCCATCTTGCATGAACCACATTTGATTGCGTATCTGTAGAGGAACGTCTTCTAATAATATAGGGAGTTGCGTTTCCAGAAATTGTGTGTAGTTGTTACCATTAAGTGTAGGTGGAAAAAAATCGGTCCAAGTAGGAAATCTCCAATAATGCCAGCCCATACATTGCACGAAAACTTATGTTGATGCCGAGATTCAATAATATCATGCGGACTTTCGTATGACCATAGGTGATTGTTATGATGATTTATTATAGCGTAAAAAATTTGCTTCGTCTGTGAAAAGTATGGACACTTCAAAATTTGGAAAAGTACACTGTTGCAAATACCACTGAGCAAAAATTACTCGTGATGGATAATCCGCTGGTAAGAGAGCTTGTACTCGTTGTATGTGATAGGGATACAAAAGATCTTCGTTTAATATCTTCCACACAATTGAGGAAGAAACGTTTTGCATTTCTAATGCAATCTGTCTCGTGCTAAGTCTTGGATTTTCTGTGACTCGTCTAATCACTTGCTCTTCGATTGCAGGTGTTCGTATGTTTCGTCCTCGATTAACTGTATTGGGTAAGAAAGATCCTGTTTTCCTAAGTCGGCGATGGACCGAACTAAAGGTATTTTTAGGGCATCGCCTTTGAGGAAAGATTTGTTGATAGAAACGTTGAGCTTTTCTGCAGTTTCCATTAGCTCGCCCATACATGTAATGGATATCTGCCCATTCGATGTTAGAATAAGCTGCCATGTTGATGAATACTATCTTCATTCGTAAATGCTCAAATTAAGACTGATTCCAAATCAATACAGACTTATCTAAAAACCTTTTGTTTACTTTAGAAGATGAATGTCAAAGCAAGGCATGTCGTCTGACGTAAATACGTACAATGTAAGTAAGACATGTTTATAACTAGGAAAGAAAGCATGCATTGATGTGGAAGGAAATCATTTCCAACAATTTCTGTAAAATTAATAAAAAATGTTTATAACTTGTAAAGGAAGCATTTCCGGACCCATGTTTATATGACCTTTTTCATCCTTACAACAAGTAAAATATGCTCTTAAAGTTTGACCACCTATTTCGGAAACACCCTGTATATTTGTTATAAATTTTTATAACTTTTTTGTTTCAATTTTATGTAGCTGGAGAAGAAACTGTGTAGAAGCATAACCCAAAATCAAATTTAAAACTCTTTTTGTTCTGTTGAAAATATATTCTTAAAATAAACCTATAACTATTTATTGATTAATACACTGGGCAACAAAATTATCGCAACACTCATTTATATCAAAATTTCGCACAACTTCAAATAATCGTAACTTCGTTAAAAATTATCGTACTTGAAAAATTTTTTTTTTTATTTTAAAGCTTAAAGTCTCTACTTTAAGATGCATTTGGCCAATTTTGAATTTCTTCTTTCCTCCTTCCGCCGTCTTTTTAAAAGTAAAGACATGTTTTGTCTCCGAACATTTGCAAAGTTTGACGCACTCCACGGAGTAGGACGAATTTTTTTCGCAAATGTCACAATAATCATCGTAAAATTTGGACTTTTCGCTGCAAATTAAAAAAAAAAAGAGGTTCGTACGATTTTTTTTTGAGGAGTTAGGATGTATCAAAGTTATGTATGCATTTTGGTCAGTTACCGTCAGCATTAGCATTACCCGATGTGCACCACGGGGAGGTTGCTGGTCGGATTTCGCACATCGTGTGTGTGTGTGTGTGTGTGTGTGTGTGTGTGTGTGTGTGTGTGTGTGTGTGTGTGTGTGTGTGTGTTACAGCAGAGATGAGGACCCCACGGTTCGTCACTTCCGCAGTATTTTATGACTCCAAACCCTCTCTGCTGTGTGTGTGTGTGTGTGTGTGTGTGTGTGTGTGTTACAGCAGAGATGAGGACCCCACGGTTCGTCACTTCCGCAGTATTTTATGACTCCAAACCCTCTCTGCTGTGTGTGTGTGTGTGTGTGTGCGCGCGCGCGCGCGCGTGCGCGCGTGTGTGTGTTGCATAAAAAATGTGGGTGCTCTCGCATTTAATATGAGGTATTCCCACCTCGTCTTCGAATGACTTCTTGTAAACGGTCACGCATATTAATGCATGACCTAATTGTGGCTTGAGGAATTTCGTGCCATATTTGCTGTAATATTGCTCCTAACTCCTGCAGATTTGTTGGTTGTCTCTCCACATCTCGCAATCTTCTTCCCATCATATCCCAGACATGTTCAATGGGATTCAAATCCGGGCTCATTGCTGGATGTGGTAACACCTCGATGTTGTTTTGTTCGAGGAAGTTAAGAGCAATCCTGGCAGTGTGTGGGCGAGCGTTGTCATGCATGAGAATAAAATTGCGCCCCATTTGACGACGCATGGGTATTATGTGAGGACGCAAAATTTCTTCTACATAACGTACTCCTGTCAATCCAGGAGGTGGTATGATGACAAGATTTGTGCGTTCATGCATCGATATTCCACCCCATACCATGACAGAGCCACAACCAAACGCTCGAACAGGCTCGACGCAGTTTTCTTCAAAACGCTGTCCATTACGACGCCAAACACGTACTCTTCCATCGGAACGGAAAAGACAAAACCGTGATTCGTCAGTGAACAATACATTGTTCCACTGTCTCAGAATCCAATTCTGATAAGTGCGTGCATATTGCAAACGAGCACGTCTATGAGCCACAGATAACATTGGCACTCGAGCACGAGCTCGTGACCGCAAATTTCCTTCGTGCAAACGCCTCCTGATCGTTTGAGCACTAATTTGTCTGTGCGGAAGAACTGTATTTGCAATTACTCGTGCAATTCTTGTTGGATTTCGATTTGTCTCATTGATGATGCGGCGATCTTCTCTAGCTGACGTTATTCGTCTTCGACCTTGTCCTCTCCTTCGACGAAATCCGCCTGTTTCTTGATAACGAGCCCAAACTCGAGAGATGGAGGATCGATGAACACCTATTCTCCTTGCAACATAACTTTGATTTAATCCTTCTTCCAAAAGAGCAATGATTTGCGCACATTGAATTTCGTTCAAACGAGGCATTGTTACGACTATCGTTTGCTTCTTGAGTGTAATGGGAATAGGTTTACGGTTTAGAGTTTTGATGTTGTACGACTATCGTTTGCTTCTTGAGTGTAATGGGAATAGGTTTACGGTTTAGAGTTTTGATGTTGTTCGTCGAAGGAGAGGACAAGGTCGAAGACGAATAACGTCAGCTAGAGAAGACAACATCGAGGTGTTACCACATCCAGCAATGAGCCCGGATTTGAATCCCATTGAACATGTCTGGGATATGATGGGAAGAAGATTGCGAGATGTGGAGAGACAACCAACAAATCTGCAGGAGTTAGGAGCAATATTACAGCAAATATGGCACGAAATTCCTCAAGCCACAATTAGGTCATGCATTAATATGCGTGACCGTTTACAAGAAGTCATTCGAAGACGAGGTGGGAATACCTCATATTAAATGCGAGAGCACCCACATTTTTTATGCAACACACACACACGCGCACGCGCGCGTGCACACACACACACACACACACAGCAGAGAGAGTTTGGAGTCATAAAATACTGCGGAAGTGACGAACCGTGGGGTCCTCATCTCTGCTGTAACACACACACACACACACACACGATGTGCGAAATCCGACCAGCAACCTCCCCGTGGTGCACATCGGGTAATGCTAATGCTGACGGTAACTGACCAAAATGCATACATAACTTTGATACATCCTAACTCCTCAAAAAAAAAATCGTACGAACCTCTTTTTTTTTTTAATTTGCAGCGAAAAGTCCAAATTTTACGATGATTATTGTGACATTTGCGAAAAAAATTCGTCCTACTCCGTGGAGTGCGTCAAACTTTGCAAATGTTCGGAGACAAAACATGTCTTTACTTTTAAAAAGATCGCGGAAGGAGGAAAGAAGAAATTCAAAATTGGCCAAATGCATCTTAAAGTAGAGACTTTAAGCTTTAAAATAAAAAAAAAATTTTTCAAGTACGATAATTTTTAACGAAGTTACGATTATTTGAAGTTGTGCGAAATTTTGATATAAATGAGTGTTGCGATAATTTTGTTGCCCAGTGTATTACCAAATATTAAAAATCACAAAAAAATCAAAAATTTTTCTGAAATAAAATTAAAAATTATTGAAATCTTTTAAAGATATTAATTGTAATTCTTTGAATATTATAAATTTAAATATTATTTCTAAAGTATTGTACTTTTTCGAAATTATTTTACAAAAGTAAAAATTTTATAATAATCAATTTTAGGCCAATTTTTAAATATTTCTTTGCTGCATATGATAAATTTCAGAAATATTTCTATTACAACGTTTTATATCACAATATTTTAGAAACATTTTTATTATAACTGTTACGTCCAGAATTCTCGAAATAAGTCTCTCGGGTCGGTTGGCAGGTAGAGACTTAGAGAAATAATTCGAGCGAGGTAGGAAGGACGGAACAAGCCTAATCTCTCGCACACATGTCTCCGGGCGAGTGCGACGAGTCGAATGCGTCAGGTGAGCCAGAATGTAGGTCAGGTGTCGAGGATGACGACCTATGACTCTCATTCAGACTCTTGCATTCGTGTAGTCCTTATTTTGCGTAAACGAATCGAATCGCTTTTACGCGGGATCGGACTAAGTGCAATTTTATCGGAGCGG
>NC_052679.1:9084420-9120197 GCF_016802725.1 Solenopsis invicta | reverse complement strand
TTGACTATCTCAAAAACCAGGACTTGAAGAGCGAGCGTCATTACGCCGCTATATTTGAACTAATTTGGTTTAACACATTTTTTTCTACATCTACAAATTAAAAAAAATATGTAAGAAAAGTTATGGACAGTTCATTAAGTCTTGTGCCGCAAAAAAATTCATAAAAATCAGTTCTTTTTCGGCTGATTACATGACCTTCTCCCCTTAAGGGTTAATAATGAATATAGTAATTTTTTGATAGTAAGTTCCTATTCCTTATTAGCTCCTAATTTTGATAAGAATTGTATTCGTATTTCATACTGTACTTTATTACAATATTTTCTACATCCTCATAATTTCAGTGCGAGTTATTTCAATAACACCTTTTTTCTCATCACATCAATTTTATATTCCAAAATTTTTTATGAAATTTTACAACTGTTTATAAAAATGTCATTATTTTTTTTATGATCTCTCGTCGCTCAAACGATTCGGTCCATTTGCGTGCTGGCAGTAGGCTTAGGAAGGCTTTCCAGGAAAAATGCTTATGGAGAAACAATATCCTCTGAAAGAATCAGTTTCCATCACAGGTTCTTATTCGTAGATCCATTTTTCAGAGGCGTGCGTCCAGTCGATTACTTCCTTTTCTCCAAACCACAAACTAATCTCTTTTTTAGCAGACTCGACCGAATCAGAGCCGTGGATAATATTACGTCCAACTTGTATGCAAAAATCACCACGAATTGTACCTGGCGCAGAATCTTTAGGATTTGTCTCGCCCAACATCACGCGGCCAGTTTTCACGACGTTCAAGCCTTCCCAAACCTGAAATAGCAAAATTTCATAAATACGTCTAAACATTAAAATTTTTTCAGCAAATATTATTGATGTAACTTCAAATTTGTTGACATATTAACAATATATGCAGGTATTCAACAACAGGTAGAAAAAAAATTAAGAAATTGATTCTAAATAATAAAATAAGAAAATCAAGAACAACACAACTACAATTGTGACTTCATTTTTGTATTATATTATTTAATTTCTTACAAAAATCAATTATATTTAACTTCTAACGAAATTATTTCAAAAAATTAAATTTTCAAAAAATAAAAAATTCCTCATCTTTAAACTGTTCATTGTGTAAATATAATAATTTTTCTTCAAACATGTAACAGATATAAGAACAAAGCTGTAGGTTTTAATATTTTAAAGCCCCAATTAAAAGAAAAATAAAAAACCTAAACTTTTTTTAGTTCTTGAGGGAATTTTATAATTCGTATGTATTTATATTTATATTTCCCGTTTCTGATTGATTTTTATCAAAATAAAATCGCACGTTACGACGCTATTAATGGAGAATGATTCAGCGTAATTGCCCAGATTTTTAAAAATAATTTTATTTAGCTTTTATGCTGAGTGCAATTATTTTATTACATAAGAAACTTACCATTGGCACAACTGCTCCCGAACTCATATATTTGACCAAACCTGGGAAGAAAGGCCTTGACGCTAAATCAGCATAGTGCTTTTTCAAGAGATCTTCAGAAGGCTATAAACAGAAATATGCAATGAATAAATAAAAGAACAATTTGTCTTTTTGAAGATATTAGAAAAATTTAATTATATTTCTAAAATAAATAAAAAATATATTCCTTATAAATGTCGCATTCAAATTTTATCATTTTATTATTCTCTTTACGATTGCATGCATTTAAAAATGTAGAGGAGAAAAGAGTATTATGGTTACTGTCGACAATATGGCTACTCCTATTATTTCCGTTATTAGGTAACGTATTCTAACAATTGCTTATGAAGTTATTTGTTTAGTAGCCCACCGTTTTTTAATGTTGGTAATATATCAATACATAATGACTGATAATTGTTATAAAGCATTTTTACTTTTGAGCACTTCTGATCTTTTTCAAAATACACTTTTAACCTTTAATTACCTTTAATTACATACACCTCCTCATTATTCTTAAACTTGAGTGTATTATCACATGAAGGTACATATATTCAAGTGTTTTGTTTTTGTTATTTAACTTTTTATTTGGCCGTATACATTTCAAGTTATACAAAGTTAAAACAATAACATAGAATTTTGTTAATATAATTTTTAAGCAAAACTTTTATATCAAAATATTTCTTCGATAAATCAATTGTCATTCTAAAAAGCGGTGTTTAGAAACATTGGAGACATCATTTTATGTTTGTTGTTTAATGTTAAACAGCAATAAAATAATATTTTTAATGAAATTTCTAATGATATATCAAGATCTAAAGATTCTGAACGCAGGAAAATTCTAAATCAAGAAAATTCTAAACAATAAAAAATTAAAAATATATAATTTTGTAACAAAGTACTATACTTCATTTAAACTAAATTAATTTTTTTTTATTATTTTTTCAGATACCCATATTACAACTACTTTTTTTTTCTTCCACCGATTATGCAATGCATTAGATTTTTATAAATCACATCCTAAATAATAAATATTTTATTACTTTGAGTTTAGAATCTGTCAAACAACACTCTGACGAATGTAATTGTAAGTTTCAATAAAAAATATTAATTATAAACAAAGTTATTCAATAAAATGAAAATAAGTGCCATATTACCCTCTTCTCCTCTATCACATTTTAAAGCATTAACAGAAATATAAAAATTTCATTATTCTATTATTACATTTTAATATGTGTACCAATTTGAGCATAGCTGTCTATTGGTTTAAAAGTTATTAAATTTTTTGTTTACTTTTGGTACTTGGTCAAATCGTTTATTTTTTATTTGCAAATTTGATAATTACATTACGAATTTATTCAAACTTTGTTATATTAATAAAATTCTACTGAATATTCATGCAACAGTTTATTTAAAAATACACTATTGCAAAAAAGTATTATTTGTGTAAAATTTATCTACCTAAAATTGAATCAAAATATGATCATTTACGCTACACATTATAAGCTAAATTATTCGTTTTGTTTTTTCAGCTGGTTTCAAAATTTTAGTTTATAATAAAAATGTATTATTTGTTGTTGATTATATAAGAAAAAAAAAGAATAAATCTAAGAGCATTTTTTTACATTTTGGTAACTTTTAGCTGGTATTATAAAAAGGCTCCTGCTGGCTTATTAACAATAGCGATTTAACACTTTGTACAGATATTCCAATCAAACAAAAATGGATTAAATAAAATGAATAAAAATGTATTTATTTTGATACTTTCAAACTTGCTGTTTAGACTTTTCAAATCCATTTAAATCCAAAAATAATATATGAAAAATAATATAATAGGAACATGAATTCATCCAAATTCAAAATAATAAATAGCGCATTGCGAATTTTAATTCATTTGAGTTCATTTGAGTCCAAAGATACTTCAAGATTTTAAAACGCGGATAAATTAAAATAAATTGCAATTTTCTTTTCATTTGAATTTATTTTCGTTTACTGAATATACATACATACAGATAATTAAAATAAAATAACATCAGAAAACGTTAAATTATTTTTACGTTATTTTTAATCTAGATCTTTATACTATCAAATATTTTGTTTTCGTGTTTAATTAAGCATAATTTAATTCGACATACACTCCCGCTCATGGAAGTTCGGACACCTGCATAAATTTTAGTAAATAATTATTTAAAAAATTATAACGTTACAAAACAGCTATTACATTATTCTCTTATATACTTTAGAGTATCTGTGTACATGTTAATATCAATTGCAAAAGTTATGTAAATTATTTTCAATTTTATATGCTAAAATATAGTGCCCTTATTTATCAGAATATTAATAGTATAATTCATAAATTTCGAAGCAGCTTTTAAAATATATTAATTTAGAGAATCAATAGAATTTTTTACTTCTAATAGTTTATCTGTTTTACTCTATCCCTTTAAGTACAATTAATCACTCTCAATTCATCTTGTTTGTTTCAGAAGCATTATTTTAAGGTTACTTAAATTAAATTCATAGTTTAAGTTTTTTTTCTAAAATATGCTACTGGGAAAACCAATAGATATTGAAACACGATCCAGGATTGTTACCCTTCACGAAGAAGGCTATTCTATCCGGCAAATCAGTCAAAAAGTTGGAATTCCAAAGTCAACGGTTACAGATACTATTCATCATTTTGAATATACAGGAAGTTTAAAGAATCGCAATCGCCCAGGACCATCGAGAAGCACTTCTCATGCTAAAGATCAACATATTAAGTTAATAAGCAAACGCAATCGCAAGTTAACAGCACCATAAATAGCTGCTGAATTTAATCGCGGACATGATAAAGGACTTTTTGTAAGCACTATAAAACGCCGATTACAAGAAACTGGCTTACACAGGCGCGTTGCTGTGCGAAAACCCCTTTTGCGAAGAGGTAATAGACTAAAGCATCTCGGGCACGAACGCATCGAGAATGGACGGTGGAAAACTGGAAGAAAGTGCTTTGGACAGATGAATCCAAATTTGAAATATTTGGACAGAAGAGACGAATTTTCGTAAGAAGATCCAAAGACGAAAAATTCATGCGGGATTGTGTTTTACCAACTGTGAAGCATGGAGGCGGTTCTGTTCAAGTTTGGGGATGTTTTTCTTACGCAGGCACAGGAGATTTAGTTAAGATCGATGGAATTATGAGAAAAGAGCAGTATCGTAATATTCTTGAGCAACATGCAGTTTCATCAAAAGATTAATTGGTAACAATTTCATTTTTATGCACGACAATGACCCGAAGCATACATCAGGATTGTGCAAAAATTATCTAGAAGGTCTTCAACAAGATAACAATTTGACGTTAATGTCATGGTCTCCTCAAAGCCCTGATATATGGTAAACCTTATAGAACTTTTGTGGGACGAACTTGATCGGCGAGTAAGAAGAGAAGCTCCAACATCTCAACATCTTACAGAGAGAATTAAACGCGAAACGCTTACAAAATTAATTAAAAGAATGCCACGCATTGTCTGTGCAGTATTAAGTGCTAAAGGGGGATATTTTGATGAAAAAAAAGTTTAACTTTTATTTCGTTTAATGTTTATTTATCCATTACTAGTTTATTTATTCATGTTTCCAAAATAATAAAATGTTATAATGCATTCTGATTTGCTTGTATTTTCAATTATTTTACAGTATTTTAAACCTTTTTTCGAAAATAAAAGAAGTGTCCAAACCTCCATGAGCGGCAGTGTATATAAATTATTTATTAATAACGTAAACAAATTTTAAATACATTTAAAAGTCTGTTTTATCCATCAATTACAAATTATCTTATTGAAAAATATTTTTAATGTGTATTGTAAATCAATCAATCATCAAGATGACTACAGTGAGTGCACAGGAGCTTCATTATACAATGTGCAATAAATTCTTGACTTTGAAAATACTCTTGAAGCCATATTGTTTCTTCAATTAATTGCAAATCTTGTTAACGCAACACTTAAAAAACTTAAAAATACTTAAAAAAAACTTAAAAATACATGACCAGTAAAGAATTGGGATCTGATTTTGGGATGTAATTTATAGCTAATTTATTATCGCTCAATCCATCAATCCATCTACATTAATTTTTTTATGCTATCATATTTGTTAGTTGCACTTGCAATAATCGGAGATAAAATGCATTTTATACCTTTTTTGCATCAATGTTATTTAAAGCTATTCAGCTTTTGACCTTCAAGATCACTGCTAATTCAATTGGGTTGATAAGAATCGATATTCTTTATGTGTTTAACTCTGTTAAAGACAATAACAAGGAAGTCTGTAATAACTAAATCTTGCACGCACACACGCACGCACGCACGCACGCGCACGCGTGTTTGTGCGCGTGTGCGTGTGTGTGTGTGCGTGTGTACACACATGCATACACACACACACACATATACATATACCAGATTTAAATTTCACTACGGCTTAAGTCCAAGTGGAAAAAAACGAGATTTTTGGAAATTCTTTAGATGTACAAATATTCACAGAACGTTTAAATATGTCTAGCCAAAATGTCCTGTATTCCCAAATCTCAGACTAGCGGAAAGATAAGGATCGTAAAATACGCGTGAGGTGATGAGATACCACAATATCTCATATAATTTGAGTTAAATTCTATGAGCAACCGTTAAAATTGCTTAGTGTTCACTGAAGTTATTTATAAAAATTGAGTTTTGCAGGTAGCAGTAATTTTTACAGATATATACTTTTTTACGTAAGAATTATACACCTGTTTTAAGAAGTATGTTAGATATTAATTTTTTAACTTTTATCTAGTTAAAAAACCTTAAATGAAGCTTTCAAATAATGTAATTGAATTTGATGTGTGCTGTAATGTGTATAAATTCGACATATAATGTTATATTATGTAGTGATTATAGTGAATAGTCATAAGATAGTTGAGCCATGTGCACTTATGAGCATAAAACCGCGCTTTTACGACTTTACAAGCTCATAATAGACGTTGCATAATGTTCACTTGCAGCAAAAAAAATTATATTAAAAAGTTATTGTTTAAGCCAAAGAAATTTTTTGTTCAAATAAAATATATTTTATAAAATGTTCATAAAACCTTGTTTTGTGATATTTATTAGCGTGTAAGATTTACAAATAATCATTAATTTGTGCTTTTTTTATAATTAAAAGTATCTTTTATGAAATTTAGTTAGTATTCTACGACCCCCCCTCCCCTCCTTTCTGCTATCTCACAAATCCTTTTTTCTCTCTTCAGTAAATTGTTAATTATGCTCGTGCTATATACTCAATGAATTTTTATGATTAATAGAACTGCATGGTTAACATTTATAAAAATTGTGTGGCGTTAATATTTACAGTTATTTTTAAAAAACAAAATAGCATTCCATCACTCTCTTCTTCCTTTTGTGTACTGAAAATTGTCTTTTTGAATTTAATCTTAAGTAACGCAGTTCCTATGAGGTAACTCAATCTTATATATCGATATTCTTTAGAGGAGAAGGGGGATATTATGGCTAACTGTGGACGTTACGGTTACCTCTATTATCTTCGTTATTACGTGATAAATTCTAACGATTGCTTATAGAATTATTCCTTTAAAATCCTACCGTTTTTAATAGTGCTAATATGCCAATACACAATAGCTGATAAATGTTATAAGACATTATTTTTACTTTCGAACATTTCTAAACTTTTTCAAGGTACAGTTTAGTACTCAATTAAACATACTTCCTTATTATTTTTAAATATTATCAGACAAATGTATATACACTCGTGTTTTTTGTTATTTAACTTTTTATTGTACTTTAAGTTCTACAAAGTTAAACAATAATGTGGGATGTTACTATAGTTTAAGTAAAATTTTCATATCTTCAAAATCTTCAAAATTTCTTCAATAAATCGATTGTTACTCTACAGAGTAGCGTTCAAAATATTAGGGCTGTGTTCCGAAATTTACTGAAAATACTGAAAATTAACGTTACGCAAACTATAGCTTTTCAGTAATAGCAGTAAATTTCGGAATGTAACCTAGAAATATCATTTTATGCTTATTATTTAAAGTTAAATAAGAATAAAATAATATTTTTAATATCTCTTTTCTGAATGCTAGAAAATTCTAAAAGATGAAAAATTAAAAATATATTCAAACTAGAGAGATATTCGTCCGATATTGAATTTGTATGTTAAAAATATATTATTTTGTAAAAAAAATACTGTTTTTTAAACTAAACCAATTTGTTCAAATTATTTTTAGGCTAGCCACGTTATCATTTCTTTTTTTCTTTCACTAGTTATGCAGTGCGTTATATTTTAATAAATCACGTTCTAGATAATGAATATTTCAATACTTTGAGTCTAGAATAATCTGTTGAACAAATATAATCGTTCAAGTTTCAATGTAAAATATTGATTATAAAGTTATTCAATAAAATAAAAATAGCTGCCATATTATTCTCTCCCTATCTATTAATATTAACGCGCACACTCAAATTAACTTGAACAGACTTAAACGCTGTTCAAAAAAAAGTACGCGTTAAAGGATTAAGAGACCTGATCATTTAAAAATGATGAAAAAAACAGTTTTCTAAGTTTAAACTTTTAAAAATATTTTAAGCCAAAACATAAATCAAAATTCTAAAAACTGATTAAGTTACAAGAACTATGAAGGATCGAGTTACGTGCACATTGCTACTACGGAAACTCACAAACAGCTACAAAAGAGACTCAACATCATAAGGCACTATTAAAAAAGAAACAAACTTAGAAAAGTTTTATAGAACTAGCATAGCAGATTAGAGATAAAATCATTATATAAGAAAGTTTCGAATCTCCTTTTTCTCAAAATTATAATTTTAAAAACAGGTGTTAACTTTTTCTTTAAAACCAATAATCCGATTAATTTTATGTTGGACAGAAATTTTTATGCAAATTATCTATCATGTAGCGTACAAGTATTTCCATAAGTTAATCTGATTGCGTATGTGCTTATAACAAATCTTTAAGTTTATTTTTTAAAGCTAAAAATATTTTGTTTTTTAAATTAAGCTCCTTTTCATAATTCTCAACAAAAATATCCAATGATACTAAGTATAGCTATTGTCTTTTCAGAGAGAGAAGAAAATATTTTTTTTATATTTCAGACCATATGCTCACCCCTGGATATGTTACATTTGAATATTGCACTCGTCGCAAAGAAGTTTTGTGGGAATGTCCACAGCTTACATTTTTTTAGTCATTCTCTTTAAAAATTTGTAATTTAAATGTTGTATATTATATCCTAAAAAAAAATAGAAATTAATTCTACAAAGTAGTTAATTTAAAAAAAATCTTGAATTTGTGCCTATTTTAGATCCTGTATAATCAAATTATGAATTTAAGAGATCTGATCATCCCTTATCTAACAATAAGTATCTTGCTCAACCGACTTGAATATACTTTGACATCGTTGCAAGTTGCAATGAGAGATAGCAAATTATGCAATAATTTCATATCAATTGACCATGTATTGCACTGAAGAGACTCGAAATATAAGATTAAAACATGCTGTTTTAATACCAATATATTTAAACTACATCTAAATTAAGTTGGTGCTTTTGCTGCATGCTTAAAAATCATGTTGCCTCACATTAGCATTTATAAAAAAAAAAGAATAAAAAGTTCAGAGAAATTTTTAAGATAGGAAAATCCTTCATGTGATAAAAACAAAATCCAAGTTTAGAACATAATCCCCGAATCTAGCAACTCTGATCAAAAATTATAAAAAAAGCTGCTCTCACCATCTCTGATTAACTTGAGCGGTTGATTAAATTAAAAAATAATCAACTATTGATTTAAAATTGATCACATTATTTCATTTTCTTTGTCTACTTCCTACAAATTATATATAATTTATGTAAAATATACTTTAAATTAATAATTTTTTTAGTTAAAATGAAAAAAATTGTTAAGGATGATCAGTTTCAAATTTTACAGTTAATAATTTAAAAAGTTACTCAGCTGATTAGGTTAATTAAGGTTTATAAGATTTATTTTATAATGAGGTCCAAAGAAAAATCAATCAAATATCAATTTATTTCATTCCAAATAGTAATTCTTTATCTCCCATGCATAGTTTGATACAGGTCTTAGCCAATACATTCAGTTTCTGAAATATTTGGTCTAAATTGCCAATACACATGTGGTCAAAATATCTTTTCGCTTGAAGTCAGCTACATTCTGTATTCTACACAAGATATATGGACTGTGTTCTATGCATTACGCACATAATGCATTACTTATCCTTGTTTAACATTTGATGATCAAAGAGAAATAACGTAACATGCGCATAATGCACGAAACTAAAGCATGCACTATACAAAGTCCGCATCGCAGCTAAATTCAAGTGAAAAAGCATTATTGACCAATGAATACAGTAGAACATTTGCGAAACAAGAAATGAAATTAATAATGGTAATTAGTAGCCGAAACCAATATCATCCAAGGTATAATTTCAATGAGCCACGTGGCGCATTCACGAATTCTGAATTTGAAGTTAAAACGCGAATATGAAATTATACGTGAAACACGGCTTACCCATAACATTTTCATAGCTACGAGTTTGAAGCCCTTCTCTTCAAATCGTTGAATAATTTTGCCAACCAGACCACGTTGCACGCCGTCTGGTTTAACCATAATGAAAGTACGCTCCTTGTTCTCCGCCATAATTACTTTGCAGATGATCTGTAGTCTGTAGCAGGATCGAGACTAAGCCAGTGTTGCTATCAGGGACGCTTTCTCGCGCATGCGAATTATAGCCAACAATAAATTTAGGGCCGTAACATGGCACGTTGTCTCACAGATTATATGATTTTATTTCTTATTGTTATTATTTTATATAATTTTATTTGATTATTTAATCTCATTACAGATAATTTTACACGAAGACTTCGTAAAGATCTTAAAGTGATTTCGGAGATATTGTCCCACGATTATATCAAGTGGTTACTCTCTCGAATACCTTCTTTTTACTAAATGTGATACTTCATTGAGCTTGTATCTGAATGCACATGCGCGAGAAAGCGTCCCTGATAGCAACACTGCTGCCGACCAGTGTATAAAGTATAAACCGCCTTTTTCGCGCGTGCGCGTTTAAAGATGCTTTCCAGCAAGCAATAGTGAGAGAGAAGATTTTAGAAGTCTCACTTCTACTAATGGACACAGTGCCGAATTGGTTGTGTTCCGATATTAACTGCCAGTACTGAAAATGTATAGTATATGTGACGTGAACTATAAATTTTCAGTACTGACAGTAAAAACGGAACACAGCCATTGGCTGTGTTCCGTTTTTACTGGCAGTACTGAAAATTTATAGTTCACGTCACATATACTATACATTTTCAGTACTGGCAGTTAATATCGGAACACAACCATTGTGTCGATCGTGTTGTTTGTTGGAAAGCACCCTAATGTCTCGTGCCCACGGGTGGGTATTTACGATAACTAATCGGATCTGGGATTGAATTGAACAATGGTATTCAACGTAGGTATAGAAAATTTCCCTAGGCTAATCGGATTGACGATTGCTGTCTCAAATGTAATCCGATTGATGACGAAAGCGTGGATACCAAAAAGCATGCTTGAAAAGTAAGTCTCTTTATTTTTTTAAATAATAACACAAAAAATCAAAGATAAAGTTAAAAATAATGATTTGAATTTAGATTTATTGTAATTTTTTTTGTCTAAACACTGGATTTTGTTTAAATTTTTGTTTGTAAAAATTAATTAATCTATTCTAAAGTTTGTGGTTATATCGGAAACAAATCAAAATTAATAAAACAATTATTAATTGTTAGGTACATATTAAAGCATATAATATTTTAAGCATATCATATAGAATTCCTGTTTATTATAAACTTAGTAAAAATAACTTTGAAATTATTCAACTACATTATACATTAATCAATATTAATTTATATGTTAAAAATCAATAATGTCTCTGAAAATGTTTTTTTTATTCTTTTCCAGATCGTAAATAAACTTCAACTCCAAGAATAAATAAAAATTACTGAAAAATGGACATGAAAAGGGCATTATTGAACAATATCAATTTGTGCTAACTTAAAATTTATAAAATCTGCTATTCTTTGTTAGTTGTTCATTAGAGAGTAATAATATAAGAACGGAATGTACATAAATAAAATTAAAATAATTGTATGCATATATGATGCGTACGTATATTCCATTTTTATATTATTACTCTCTAATAAACAACTAATAAAGAAAAGCAGATTTTACAAATTTTAAGTTAGCACAAATTGATATTGTTCAATAATGCCCTCTTCATATAAATCCATTTTCCAGTAATTTTTATTTATTCATGGAATTGAAGTTTATTTACGATCTGGAAAAGAATAAAAAGAACATTTTTAGAAACATTATTGATTTTTAACATATAAATTAATATTGATTAATGTGTAATGTAGTTGAATGATTTTAAAGTTATTTTTACTAAGTTTATAATAAACAGAAATTCTATATGATATGCTTAAAATATTATATGCTTTAATTTGTACCTAACAATTAATAATTGTTTTATTAATTTTGATTTGTTTCCGATATAACCACAAACTTTAGAATAGATTAATTAATTTTTACAAATAGAAATTTAAACGAAATTTAGTGTTTAGACAAAAAATATTACAATAAATTTAAATTCAAATCATTCTTTTTAACTTTATCTTTGATTTTTTGTGTGATTATTAAAAAAAATAAAGAGACTTACTTTTCAAGCATGCTTCTGCGTCTCCACGCTTTCGTCATTAATCGGATCACATTTGAGACAGAGATCATCAATCCGATTAGCCTAGGGAAATTTTCTATACTTACATTGAGTACCATTGTTCAATCCAATCCGAGATCCGATTAGTTATCGTAAACACCCCACAGGGGGTCTATCATGTAACATTTTCCCTAGGGCGGAAACGTGAAAAGTGAAAAGTTTCACGTGAACTGCACGATCATGTACGATTCCACGGAATCATGTAACTCACTCATGAGCGGAAATATGAACTTTTTCACGTGAACTTTTTCGCCATCAGCCGTGATGGCGAAAAGGTGAAAATTTAGGGAATTAATAAATTGTATGTATTTTGAAATAAAAATGAAAGTGTGGTAACAGTGTGGTAACAGTTTGAAGAGGTATTATTGAAAAGGTTAACCTTTTTGGTATTTCATTGCGTTGATAGGATAAAGTAATATATACATAAATAAAAATAATGCTTTTGTGATGTAATTAGGTTTGATATTTATATTTGACAAATTGATATTTTGCTAATTATATAGAATGAGGTTTCATCAAATGCAAATTTAGATAAAAATATACTTTAAACGCGTTTTGATACACAATGATATAAGAAAGGTGCGTCTTGTGAAATAGAATATTAATCAATCATGTAAGTGTTTATAACTTATAAATTTGGAAAATATATGTGTGAGCGGAGAATTCAGTTTTGATCAAGGTCCATATTCTAAATTATTCAATATTTTTTAATTAAACAAAGTTAAATTTAATAACTAATAAAATTAATTTACTTTAAAATTTGCACACATAAAAAACTAATTAAAATTAATTTTAAAAAACAATGTTTGAATTAAATTACAATGTAATTTTGAGTATTAGATTACTACATAAGAAAATAGTTGTTACAATATATGGATCATTAAAAATAAATGTAATATATATTATATTTGTAAATTAAGTTTATGCAATATAACTAAGGAATATTGCTATTTATTTATGAATATTTTTTTACCATTTTTTTTATATAATAAAATTTTTACAGTAAAAGTTATACTGTAAAAGCAGGTAGAAACCTTTTTCACGATCGCTTGATAGTTGCAATAACAGAGCCTCTAATGGTGAATTTCGGAACGCAAACTAAACTTCCGCGAATTATTCATACATAATCGCTGTGCGTGAAAAGATTCACGTGAATTCTCTATGAGTGAAAAATGAAAAATGAAAAGTGAAAAGTGAAACGTGAAAAGTGAAAAGTGAAACGTGAAAAGTTCCACGTGAAATTACATGATTGACCCCCAGGACGCGGCAATCCTTGCCGCGTCCTGTGGGCACGAGGCATAATAGTGTTTTCGAGTGCAATGGGTTTTAACTAGAATCCTATATGAAGAGAGAAGCGACATCGAACCTCCATCACAACCTTCAGTATCCAATTGAGTCCTCCACCGCCATTTTGGGACCGCTCCAACGTCATCAAACACCATTCGTATCATTCTGCAAACAGCTGTGGTCACAATATGGTTTAGTCAATCAAGTATCAATCAGATTACCAATCAGAGCTTTGGACATCAATGTCGCTTCTCTCTTTATATAGGACTCTAGTTTTAACCAAAGAGTTGCAAAGCGTAGTTGCAAATCGCGAGTGGCTAGTTGTCAGTCGCAAGTTGTAAATAATTTCAACGCCTAATTCACATTTAAATGTGGACATTGTCGAAAGGTGCAAATTGAATGTTTGGTTAAGCGAGATATGTGAGCACCAGACATTCAAGATATCACTACCAAAAATAGGTCTGTTCGAGTTGCTTGAAATCCCCAAAAATTTTTGCACTCGAGATGAGATAAATATATATTCGATCGTAAGAAAGAGAGAGACGACAAAGAAATTAATTCAAAAAGGCAATACGAACAGGCCTAATGTCTTACCACAAATCACATTTGTCACTCATTGTAAAACAGCCTTAACTCCTTAGCGACAATTCGGTATCGTTAAGGTTGGTTTATGCAAACCGTAACCACTAACTTATGCCGGAATCTGTAAGAAATTGACCAATCATAATTAGTTTAGAAGAATAATCGACTATGATTGATCAATTGTTTACAGATTACGGCATAAATTAGCGGTTATGTCTTGCATAAACCAACCTTAAAGGGCCTCGTACATGAAATGCATAACATAACAAGCACACATAAGACCAACGGACCAATGAAAATGTTATGTAAATCAATATGGCGACTTTATGCTTGATGCTCATTGATCCATCGGTCTTATGTTGTGCTTATGTTATGTTATACATTTCATGTGCGAGGCCCTTTAGAATTGTTGTTGAGTATCAATCCTGGTACTGCGATTTATTATGTGAACCCGGTGAATTAGAAATCCAAAGGCTAATAAAGAAGATTGCAATATTCACTGCTCTTCAGCAACTCTTATGGCAACAGTTTACGAATTAAAGCGATTTGAATTCTAGTAAGCCGCGTAATCATTTCACTCATTATAAATAATGGCTACTTCGGTGAGCACAAATCCGTCTACGTTATTACCTTTAGGTAAAAGATACTTATATTTTTTTAAAGTTATGCCAATAATATTTATCAATATTATACTAATAAATTATTGCTTATAGAACTTGTCGACAAGTGTATTGGTTCTCGGATACATATTATTATGAAAAATGACAAGGAAATTGTGGGAACTCTGCAAGGTTTCGACGATTTTGTCAACATGCTGCTGGAAGATGTAACAGAAAGTGAGGCCACCCCGGAAGGTCGTAGAGTTACAAAATTGGATCAGATTCTTCTCAATGGCAGTAACATTACTATGGTTATTATCGATAACACAATATTTAACAGAACTTTAATGCAAATTACCAACATTTTTTCATTTCAAGATATCTTTGAATGTTTTACAGAATTGCAAAACATTTTTGCACGATTACACAAAAATGAAGAATTTAATAGGCTATTTTGAGATACTGACAAGAGCAAAATTTTTTAAACATTAATATAAAATATTCAGGATATTTGGATGGCAACAGGTGGGAAAAAATTTAAGGAGTAATTCTGATTAATAAAAGTAACATTATTAAAACGTTTTTTAAACATTCAAAAATATTACATTATTTAGGTAATGTTTTAAAAACATTCTCGTAACGTTATATAAAAATGTTGAAAAAATATTTGGTACATTATTAAAATGTTTTTTAAACAATCAGAATTATCATATTATTAGATAATATTTTAGAAACATGTATACAATAATCAAGGATAATAAAATCAAGACAAAAATCAAGAATAATAAAATCGCAATTAAGATTTTGTTTTTTATAATGTATATAAATATACTTTTTACAATTTACATGAATATTTAAGTACTTGGAATTACAAATTCATATTATAAGAATAACAAAATTTCAGTGATTTTGCTGTTTAGTTATAATGTTTAAATATTCATGTACTTTAAGCACTTTCTAAATGAATATTTAAACATTTAAAATTAAAAATTCAACTTTAATTATGTTATTTTGTTATACTTAATTTTTATCTCATCATCTAGAATTATTCCTGAAATTTTCCATTATCAAATCTTGTAGATATTAATGTATTTAAAAAATTTTTTTGTAGAACCAATTTAAAAATATCTTTATCATTTCATGCATATCAGATTTTTTCTAAAAATAATTATCACCTAATTTAAATTTTACTAAAAGTTTTTAAGGTTGCTGATTATAAATTAGTCAAAATTTTTCAATCTAAAATGATGAATCAAAATGAATTTTATTCAAATTCAACAAAATTTAGCATTTTGGTTGATCATATTTGATCTGCCAGCGATCTCAAAAACTTATATGTATTAACTTCATATGAAATAAAATTTAGCATTTTTAAGAAATGATTAAAAAACGCTCGTTTATCTGAAAATAAAATAATCACAAAGAAAAGTCATAGATGATTATTTATCAATTATTTGGTAAACGAATACTTTTAACTTTGAAACATTGGATTAATTGATAGTATTTCAATTCTTAATAAATAGGTATTTTTGTAATTAGGTTCATTAAAACTAAGTTAAGTCAAAATGTTCCTAATTTAAACATTGTGATTCAAATATACTTTACATTCTTAAAAAGCTTACTAATGTCCTTTCTTTGTAATTATTCCATTTTTACTATTTTGATTCATCGTATTAAATCCGCTTTTTAATTTTTTAATTTTTAAATTGAATAGCTTTTTTCATATAGCCTTATTGACTTTTAAAATCTGTTATTTTAACTTTTGTGAAAAATATATGTATTTTTTATCTTTATCCTATTTTATAAGTATTTGATCAGGTTTGCAGATTAAGAATTGAAATTCACAACTTTAATTAATTTTTTTGTAAAAAATTTTATCTTTTATCTTTAAAATCAACCCATAGAGAAGTTGCTGTTTATTTTTGTGGAAGATAAGAATTTTTTATGAACAGGGATATATAAGCACAGAATTAAGATGAAAAAATGTTGCTAATTTTAAGATTTTCTTAATTTTCAATTTTTAATCCTAATTTTGAAAAAATTTAACGATTTGTAACAATAGCTTTTGATGCGATAAAGATGAAAAGCAAGATGTAAACTTTCATAATTTATTTATTTTATTACAGTTGGTGCCTGGTGGCGAGATGCCAGAAACGTAAAACTGATTTTTGAATTATCATCCCAAGCTCATCGAATTATTTCTATTCCAATAAAATATGATTAAGCACTAAATCTAGCTACTTATCGTAAATAAGATTTTCTATAAGCTTCAAATTTGATTAAATAAATGTTTAATATTGATTACAAGAGATCAAGTCTATTGATTATTTCATCAAGTGAGGGTCTATCTGTAACATTCTGTGACCATGCCGCTCTAAATAGTTCCTTGTATCTTCCAGCAAACTCGTCGTCGAGAGTTTCATCTTTAGGACGTGTTCCTTTTACAGAAATATATATAATGGTATGGATATGTAATCCATGGAAAGGTACTTCTCGAGCCAGCATTTGCCAGGCTACAATTCCAAGTGAATAGATGTCGCTGGCGAATGTAGGTACGTTTCCTCGGAGCACTTCCGGTGCCGTGTAGCCTGGTGTGCCCTAATAAAGTGATTTTATGAGACGAAGCGAAATAAAAATCTTGTCATTAGATATAAACACACGACTATATAATTATATGTATGTAAGAAATAATTGAACTATATTGTATGTCCAACTGCTTTTATTAGGCAGAAACCTTATGGTATTAATTTCATGGGAAATTAATCCTCAGTAAAATAAAGTTGGTTTTCCACATATGATGCAACTCTAATGAACAAAAAATGAACGTCTTATATTTGCACTTTTAATAAACCACACACTGAAAAACAAAGTTGATTACTTGACTGCATTTTTCAATTGATCAAATTTTTTCGGATTAAGTATTTATATATTTAACTTAGATACATAAAATACATGAACTTCAGTTAAAGTATTTACAAATTTACTTTTTTTTTAAATACATAAAATTCTTAGACTTTAGTTATATTTAATTTAACTGTACTTAAATATTTATTAATTGAAAAAATTTAATCAAGTTAAAAAATGAAAAATACATAAAATATTTGAACCTTAGTTCAAGTATTTATGTATTTAATTTAAATACATAAATGTTTGAACTGAAAAATGTAACAAAGTTTGTTCACTAAATTATAAATTTTGTATGTGAAAATCAAACTTTTAATACTGGAATTCAATTTTCCATACAATTAGTGCCTAAGATGTTGAAGTATTTTCGAATAAAAATTCTATGTTTATATGTATATGTAAATATATGAATATACACGCATACTCGCGGCCTGTTTGAAACGTGCGGTTCGTCGACCAATAGAGAACTACCAAAGTCGATGAGCTTAGCTTGACCATTAGTTGCCATTAGGATATTGGTTGCTTTGACATCTGCGTGTATCACGCCGGAATCATGGCAGAATTGAAGCGCGCTAGCAATGTCTCTCCAAATAGAAACACGCTCTTCTTTTGGCAGAGCTGATTCCTGCAGCCTGTCCTGCAACGACGTGCCGCACAATTCCATTGTTATTAACGACAAGCTACTGCCCTGTTCTACGCTCAGTATTTTTACGATATTAGCGTGTCGCAGAACAGTCGCATGTCTCTCAGAGTTTATTACTTCATCGTCGTTTTGTTTTCGTGGAATGATTTTGACTGCTACTTGGTCTCCTAAGAAAAGTAACAATGATAAAAACTAATCTACAGTGTGCTCTTTGCTTTCTCTTATTTTTCAGCTATTGTCTTTTTGCTTCTTCACACACTGTTTTATTGGCTAAGATAAAAATTAACGAATTTCGGAAGAGACAAAAACGCACAAGAAATACGATAAAATAGTGCAAAGAAAATGGTAAAATAGTGCAAAGAAGTAACAATAGGGGAAAAGTAAGAAACAGGAAGCAAAAACCTTGTAGATTAATCTTAAATTGTATTTGAAAGTCCATAACATTGTATTTATAGCTTTCCATCACTTCTCGCGCAATTACTCCTGCACACAAAAATACTTTATTTTAAATATTTCATAAATTTATATACTTGCTGTTATATACATTTATCACAAGTTAATCATACACGTCAAATTCAATTTTAAAAAATATATATTTTTTAAATTTTAGTAATTTAATACTTAAAGAATATTAAGTAAAAACGAGAGTTAAAACAATAAGAATATTAAGTTAAAATAAAAATTCGATTTGTTTATTCTAACTTTTCTTCAATAAAATTTTACAATATTCTTCGAAAAAGTATATATTTTTAGTACATAATAACAAGTTTTTCTAAAGTTTGTGGCAAGTACATTTATTATTATGAAGAGAATATTTTTTATTAAAGATTTACCGTTACTTAACAGAAGAAAATAAATTGAATAATCGCTTTTCTTAGCAATAGAATCGATTGTTTGTGTGTACATTTAACGACAAAAATTTACCAAAAAAATGTTAAGGTAAGTCACCTTTGTAGAGCACCTTGTAGACTGTACCGAAAGCACCCGTTCCAAGCACAGGGCGATGTTTCTTCGGTAGACCATCCTCGAGCAGTTTGACTCTATTAGGTGTATCGATACTAAACGGTGACAATAGCCTTTCATTTTCCGCCCTTTTCTCCTGAATGCTCCTTGGAGTTTTTGGACTTGAAGGTGTTCTAATAAATCCATTACTTGTTAATAATTTGAATTAAATAATGTGAAAAGTTTCTCTTGTTATTTTTACCTGATGCTTGATATAGCACTTTTCAATGGCCGAGGTGAGAGATACTTCAGCGTAGGCACTAATCTTTGCGGTGAAGCCATTTGAGCCAAGTGACGATTACGATACGAATAACGATTTCTACATGTAGAAAAGAAACGCGTAGAATTTTTCCAACAGTATTTGCATAGAAAACGATAAAATTTCTATCGTGTATATATTGGAAAACCACAGAACTCTTATTAAAATTCCGTTTTCTGTATATCAACACATCAAGGACAGAGAGAACAGTTACATATGCGTGCGTACGCGCGCGCACGCGCGTATATGTGTGTGGACTGTCTAAGATAGAACGCTCTCAACTTTGAGAATATGAGATTTATATTTCTTTGACATATCGAGATTTTAATTATGAAATACGCAGTAAAAAATTTTTGTGTTAAATTTAACACGTTCACAAATGAATTCACCCAAATTTTTTTATTAATTCAATACACCTGAATGTGTTAATAATACGAATATTATGTAAAAAAATTAAGGCTCCTGAGTACTCGCCGCGGCCATATTGAAGTCGGGACTCAGAAGCGAGAAATTGCGTGAAATGACACGTAATTTTGTTCGACATACCATTTGTAAATAAAGCCAATTTGGATAAAATAGACTAAGCAGATGACTTTAAAACACTTCTGAATATCGGTCACGACTATCCTTTTTCCGCCTAACAGTCAGTAAATAGTTGTAAAAAGCATGTAAAGTGAAGCTATTGAAACAGGAAAACACATGGGCACGTAATTTTGTCCGACGTGCCATTTCTAAATAATGTCAATTTGGATAAAACAGACTAATCAGATGACTTTAAAACACTTCTAAATATCGGTCACGACTATCTTTTTTCCCCGTAACAGTCAGTAAATAATCGCAACAAGCATGTAAAGTGACATCTATGCAGACAGGAAAACACACAGATAGCTATTGAAAGGAGTGAAAAATGTACTTTTATGTATAAAATTCAAAGAAACTTTACTCGCAGTCCATTTTTACGAATTTGGTAAATACGAGACAAGATCATATTTTCACAATAAAACACATAATAACAAAATGACATGCACAATAACATTTCATCGTCAATCTGTCACGTTTCACGTGTATTTGTTCTAATTTTGTCCGCGACGAAATGTCGCTACCGTCAACGCGGAGTTCTCGGCTGAGGAGTCAGGAGCCTTAACACAAGAAATGTTACTGACTCAATTTGGAAACATATTTCAATAAAATTAACATTTATATGTTAAATTTACACATTTATTTTAAAATTTGCGTTTTAAAATAATATTTTTTTATGTTATTTGTTTACTTACCCATAAATTGTTATTTCAACACTAAAATATGTTGAAGATTAATTTAACCCAAAACAGTCAAATAATACAATTGCATTATGTTAAATTAATAACGTAATTAACGCAAAAAGGTTTTAACACTAGTACAAAATCTTTTCAGAACGTGTGTGTACTTATTCCAATTTTGTAAAAAAATGTCCTAAGATTTCCTAAATTTTACAGGAATTTTATTCAAATTTCCAAGTAAGATTAGATTAGAGATTTATGAATACAACCTTTAGGTAAGTTTATTTTATTATATTTTTTAATACTCCAAAGCCGTTTGAGTTTTGAATATTAAATTTGGAAAAGTGCTAAAGAGTTATAATATTAACTAAATATAGTATATAATAATCTATCCGCAATATACATACAGATTTAAATCACCGGAAAGAAATTCGAAATATGATGAGACACACAACTCGAGGACTCTTCTATTGTTACTAATTTTTTTTATAAACTTAGTGGTCACAAGAGAATGTACGTGGATATATATGATATATTTGTTGCTAATTTTGCATTATCAAGAAAAATTTAACAAAGATTTTGTCTCATAAAGAGTTTAAAAAAAGTTAAATTCCCAAAAACTTTTTCGAATATCAATAAAATCCAATAAAAATCTTTGATTTTTATAAATAATTCCCTGAAAATTCCAGATTTTTATCCGGTAGTAAACACTCTGTTTTTGCTGTTTAACAAAAAATGTAGTGGGGCAAATAGTAGTGGGACAAATATCAAGTAGAGTACAATTAAAATATGTTTTATTTCTTCGGTTGCTAATTCAAGGCATAAATCAGCTACTGAGAGTCTATTGCTAATTATTAGTTTTTTAATACTGTACGTTAACTAGATTATGTATGTACAATCGTACTATATCGCTCCGTAACAATTCACTTCGGTTCGCTAATCTTTTATCACGATGTAATATCAACGATATAGGAACGTATAGAGATGTATATGTATGTACGTGCGCATCGCGATAATTCTCTATGGATCAATTGAACATCTAATCAGACAGTTTGTATTGTAAACCTGTCGCTAACATTAAGTGCTTAATTATACCATTTTGTTTTCGAGCGATTCTGCTTGCTATCACAATGGTTAAGTATCGCTTTCACTCTCTCTAGACTTCTCTCTATTATAGATTAATTAACAATCGACGACTTGTAGTAATAAGCGGAAACTTGCGACTTTACGGAAGTTTAGTAAAATACTCTAATACGAATAAAAATACAATATATCTTCTCTATATAGTTTCTATTTGTTCGAAAATAGTTTATTTAGTTAAACACAACTCTTCTCTTTTTCTCTTCACCAGCCTTATTCCCTACTATAATTCCGCGCACTTTAATTATAGCGATCATCGATTGCTTGGTCTTGGATCACTTCTCTCGGGTTTAAGTCGTAAGAATGAATTAGAATTGTGGATTGGTATTTTACGAGCAAAATACAAGGATGTCTACCTAATAGAAGCTGCAGGACGTACAGATCGGTAGAAAGAATATAATACCACAATTACGATTTTGTCAACTTGCAAGACTGGAACATCCGTTTAGAAGATCCGTCCAGCCCGAAAATTTATGATATTGAAAATATAAGGGATTTGTTTATGTAGATGTACATATAAAAATATATGTAAGAACTATTCTATATTTTAAGTACTCGCAATCACGAGTAAGCACCTGTGCACATAAGGGAAACACCAAAATTGTGTGTTTTTAAGTATCCTTTTGAGTTTATAGAATAAGACGCGTGAGTTTGTAAGTACTTGTGGATATAAAGATATGTATATACATAAATACGACTTGAAAATCGATAAATTTTTAATATGTAGCAATGATAAAGTTTATAAAAGCAAAGATTATTAAGGCTTTAATGTTTAAGATTAATACAAATCTGTTAAATGTGTTTTGACGAAAATTAAGGCTGAAATCTCTAAGATCAAGAATCTGTAAAAGTATTCGCAAACATAGTATCAATACATTTAAAGATGTAGAGGCACCATTGTGAGGGATAAAAAGGGGAAAAAAGTATAAAATTTTGAAATTTGGATATCGTGTAGAAATGTGGAATATAAAGATTCACAAACTGTACCATGTAAATCTTTGAAGAATGGAAAGATCAAGGCAACTGTATGTATGTTCTTTCATATATACAGACATACATACACACACATGCGCTATACACTGAGAAAAAAGTTATTAACTTCACTAAATTTTTCAAATTGATCAACTGATTTCTTCAGTTTAGTATTTATCTATTTAACTTAAATACTTGAACTTCAACCCAGATCTTTACCCAGCAAACAAAAATGAATTTGTATGGTTATTATTAAATTCAAATTCTTAATTGTTCAAATTTATTTCAATCCAATCAAAGGTTAAAATTCTTTAAATTCATTTAATCCATGAAGATTGAAACTACGGGATTTTTATTTTTTTAATTTAAAAAATATTATGCGCGCGGGCTACATAATTCATTTTAATCCATGAAACGGGATTGAAATGAAGTAATTCCTATTCTTCCAATCTAAAAAAGTTTTCGCTGATCACGCAATCCATTTTAATCTATGACATGGGCTGCGGTCCATTCTTTGATTAGTCAATTTGTAAAACTCTTTATTCTGATTGGTTGATCAAACACGCTTCAAAGCATCAAGTGGACCATAGTCGTAGGAATAAAATAATGTAATCGTAATTTAATCCAAAATATATTCAAATGAATTAAAATGGATTACAAATTTTCAATCCATTTAAATTCATTTCCGTCTACTAAGTATATATTTAACTTAAATATGTAAAATATTTGAATTTCGGTTTAATATATAAATATTTGAATTAAAAAAATTTAATTAAGATAAAAAATTTAGTCAAATCAAAAACTTTTTTTAGTGTACACATCCATAAAACAGGAAAGGAAGGAGTGATTTGTGAAAACATTATCTCTTGAAAATCATGGTTAGAAAAGCATTGTCCTCGTAACATTTCGGTTTGGCACTATCTTGCCGTTATATAAACTTCTCCTCAACATTGTATCATCAAGCGTAAACATCAGGCACTCAGAGGCACCGGGTTTTCACTTAATTTCAAGAATGCAAATCGCATCATTCATTAGGCAAATACGAATAGTTCTATCATTTTTAAATATACAGTCAGACTATTTATATTAGTTAAAAAAAATAGCTGAAATATATAAGCAGATGCAATATGTTTTAACAATTAACAATAAAAATAAATATTCATGCGTCTCGAGAGATTAAAAAAATTTTATAGAATAAAAACTCTGCAAAACACAAAATAATTAAAAATTTGTGCAAACGAGATCCAACAGTCTAATGACTGTTACGATAATCCTTTCTATATTATATGTCTTATATCTCTATAATTTGAATTACATGATATTCTATCCATTTGTGAGTTTCCTATCAATGGACCTTATCAATGGACGTTTTATATGTGTGTATACCTATATATATTTCTATTTGACGAAAATAGAACTCTATATTTGCGAATCGGCGTTAGATAAGAAAACCCTGATGTAAGACAGGTATATGAGTAGATAGCTTCGAAAGATACACGGTGGACAAATTTAGAAAAAGAGAGAGAGACGAAGAAAGAGATACGCCGTGATATCGAAGAGTCGATTAAGGCACAATCTAACCAGGTAGAGGAGCCTCCTCATAAAAGTCCAATTCGTCTTCCTCGTGCTCAGGTCCCTTACTATCAAGAGCACGCAGCTCCGCAGTGGTAAAGAAGTGGCTCATCTGAGCGCGTAGCGGTATCATCAGGATGAGGAAGAAGGGCAGGGCTAGGGCGGCTCTGGTACTTTTAACTATCCACAATATGGCTAGGCACAAGATTTGTATGGAGGTGAAGATGTGCATCTTGTAGGTTTGCACACGGCGCACGTAATTTGCCGTGCCATGGTGCTTGACTGGCATGAAAAAGAGCTTAACGCGATCAAACAGTTGCACGCCGTTCGTTGACGAGATGCCCATGTAGAGGAACACACCAAGAAGGACGGACATCGGTACCCGTCGCAGCAGCGGTGCCATCAGCACGCTCACGCCTATAAGTATCGCGACCAAGAGAGCGCTCACTCGTTGCTCCTTCACTTCGACAATGTGCGGTTTGTCGCCGGGTGCGTGAGTGCGTGACATCACAGTCACGGCGGACACATGGGTGAGGGAACGCACCGACGCAGCAGAACACCAGGGCGCACCCATCAGACCACATCCTACATTCATCAGGCAGACTACCACAATATCCATGTGATAGCCGTTGCCCTTTCGCAGCTTACGCTCCTTTTTATCAATGATCAATCTGCAAACGGACGGTGTGGTTAGTCAAAAATGTAAATCATCTCTCTAACAGTTAGGTAAAAAAGATTTGTTAAATTTACTTACTCCGATATTTGCGTCTCCATAAATACTAGAATGTAAACCAGCAAGGCTGGTACCACGCAAGCTAGAGCCATCCAAAGCGGTATAGGTTTTTCGAATCCAGCGGGAGACACGAACCAATTTCTACCGGGTATAGTTGGAGAAAGTCCTTCAGGAACTAACAGCTTTTCCGTTTTTACCATAAATAGATAGTCGATCAGAACAAAAACGATGATGCTAATAGGCACGCCGAAATCTCCGAAGGCTCTACGAGCGCTACGACCCAGATAGTGACTGTTGCGGAAAATCCTCAAATAATAGGCGCCCAGAAAGGTACCCAAACAAAGTATAGTACACATTAAAGCGGTATTGGGCTGATTGATTAACAATCCAGCTATGTCATAGCTCGACACCAGTTCACGAACGTCCTTTAAGTGCCAAATCTCTTCAGTTCCGTTCCATGGCGATCTGGTGACCTTCATTTCAGTGACGTAGAGTGGATAGGTTGTGTCGTTGATATCTGGACCAAAATTGTACTCGTGAAGAAGAGGATTGCGAACAAAATAATTGTACAGTTTGATAAATGTTTCGACAATGTAAAGTATAGAGATCAACCCAGTGAAAATCTCTTCGGTGAAACGCGTAAAAAGTCGTACGAGAACCGAACCCTCGACGCAAGCGATTGCCAAGGCAATGATACCCATCCAGGCGCCAACGTACACTCGTACCGTAAGAAACTCGAGCTCGTTCGCCAAACAAAAGTTGTACAAGCTCTCGTCGAAAAGCAAAAGTGGACCGGTCGTGCCGATGATCACCAACGGTTGAGTGGCGAATAGTGCCATTACTACGCCCGTCCAGGAGCCGGAGACTAGAGTTTCGGAAATGCCTATTACATTCTGCGTCTTATCGCTCAAAAGACCGCCGAAGGTGATGGCGGTGCACAACGCGGCAAAATACATGAAAATAGCCGCCGCAAGACAGGACGAGCTCAAACCATCTGTGAAATCAGACAAATAGTAGGGATAGCGACGCTTAATGTCATTGATGAGGCCGCCAAATGGTCGTTTGGTACGTCGCAACGGATCGTCATCCTCCGGTGGCTTCTTCTCCTCCTCACCAGCAAGAAGAGCTGTTACATATACATTACAAGTATATAAGTATATTACATTATAAGTATATAAGCATAAGTAAACAGTTCAACAATAAATAAATAAATAAATAATCAGAACAAGATTAGTCATTTTCTAAAGTTTTTTGGATGCTAAATTCGGTTTCCAAATTGCTCCATCATGTCACAATTTTGAGAAATTTGCAATTAAAGTTACAAAAATAGTTATTTTTAGAATATTATAATTAGATCATTGATGATTTATCAAAAACTTATATCTATAAATAAATCTTTTGCGAAAAAATTACCGAGAAATTTTCTCAACAATATTCTCTACAAATTCTTTGAAAATTTGTCTATGTTTTTCTGTAGTTTGTCCATATTAGATTCTCTTCATTTTTTCTATAAATAGATTTTACGGAAAAAATGCATAGAAATGTGTCTTCCATGCAATTTTTCTGTAATATTGCCTGCAAATCTGTCAGCATTTTCTCTGCAATTTTGTTTGCAGTTTCTCGTCAATTTCTCTACTAATATGATTTACGGATAAACTTCTCTAATTTTTTTTTACAGACCGCTTTTGCAAAGAAATATAGAAAAAACAAAAAAATATTTTTGCCTGGGTATTTCTTTAAACTTAAAGTTTTTTTTAACGCTAAACACGAATCCTATTAATAAATTCAAAATTGACAAATATTGACAAATTTAAAATGAATTCAATACGGATGTCGAGATTTTAAAAAATGTTTGAATTGTTGCAAAACCGTGTGTGTGTGTGTGTGTGTGTGTGTGTGTGTGTGTGTGTGTGTGCGCGTGTGCGTGTGCGTGTGTGTGTGCGTGCGTGCGTGCGTGCGTGTGTGTGTGTGTGTGTGTGTGTGTGTGTGTGTGTGTGTGTGTGTGTGTGTGTGTGTGTGTGTGTGTGTGCAGAATGTCCTGGAATAAAAAATAGAATAGTGAGTTCTGCAAATAACCGGAATTGAATGTCAAATGACTTTTCTACAATGCTTCGTTCCATCAATCCGAAAATGAGCCCTAAGTGTAAGTGCATTACATGCTCATGCTAAACGCACACTGGCTGCGTTGGAAAACTGGCTATAAGCGAGTTTGCAATTATTACAAATAAGATTCATTTATATTTCACATAACATAAAATTTTTTAATTGTAATACTAATTATTTTACACTTTATTAGCAATTTTTCGGGGTATCTCATATTACCCAGATAACACAGAACATTCTATGAATGTCTATGATTGTTCTATGGATATTTGAATGTTTATAGAACGTACCCAGTCAGCAAAATGTTAGCACATGTTTCGGCAGGCTGGCGGCAGATTCGATTACGACGTGTTGACAGACTGAACTCAACTGATCTCAAATTCTGCTTACGTTCTGTTAACAGAACCTGTTGATATTTTATGTCAGCAGAATGACAGCACCAGACGAGCACGCCGTGCTGCCAGCACGTGACGCCAGATAGGCGGCAGAGTTCAAACATGATATGCGCAACACAATTTGACGGCAGACTGCTAGCACAAATCGAGCACGCCGTGCTGACAAGTTCTGACGTCACGCTGGCAGCAAAAATCAAGCATTTTGTATTTAAAATTTTCAAAAATTTTTATTATAAAAAAGTTTTTTTTAGTTTTCTTGCAGATATTATTCTTATTTTTATTATAGGTTAATCTAATTTGCATATATTTTATTTTACTAATTACGATTACGCATTATTTTACAATTTTTAAAAACGCATTAGCGCCGGCGGGATTCGAACCTAAAATTTCGGGACAATAACCTAATACGCTAACACTGAGCTAATCGTACACTTGTAATATCATTAATAAAAAGTTATATTTAAAGTAAAGCTGATTTGAACTGGAAGAAACTTACAGTTACGTGTTGAGTATCGCGCAAACATTCTCACTAATCCTTTGATTTAATCTTAAATATTTTTAAAATTAATTATATAAACTATATAATTAAATAATTAAAACCCATTTCAGACTAATATAGTCAAGAAAACAACAATTGAAAATAGTACGGGAACATGAAAAAACATTATTGACGTAAAAAGCACGCTGACAAAAATCAATTTTGCAACTAATTGTTATAAACAAATTACTAAAAATTGACTGTAGAGAAAAACTGATTACTCCAATCGATTCTTTGGGAAAACTGACTCAAGAAACATATATAACACTTTCTTAATTGTTATAAACAAATTAATTGCAAAATTTATTTTTGCAACGTTCCTTTAGTAATTTTTCCCGTAGAATCGATTGGAGTAATCAGTTTTTCTCTACAGTCAATTTTTAGTAATTTGTTTATACCAATTAGTTGCAAAATTGAGTTTTGAAAAGTTTTTTTACATTAGTAATGTTTTTTCATGCTTTAGTCCTATTTCCAATTTCAATTTTTTTGAATATTTTTGTTAGTCAGACTATGGCCAGGAACGGGTTTTAATTATTTATATATGCGGGCAGATGCAGATAGAAATCTGGACAAATACATGCGGATAGATACGAATAGGATTTCTATACGCAATCACGGACAGATGCAGATAGAAATTGCGGCGTATAGAATGCAAACAGAAACAGACAGAACATATGCATAAAGAAATTGATTTGTCCAATAATTAAGCAAATGCATAAAAAAATGGATCAATCACTTTCTTTATGCATATGTTATTTATGCGTGCAATTATGCAAGTTTGCCTGAAAAGGCCCTTAATAAATTCATGAAGAGTTACGTCACAATTTAAAAATTAATATGCAAAACAGCACGGGGTGCTCGATTTGTGATGTCAGTTTGCCGTCAGATTATGTTACGCAGGTTATGCTTGAATTGTGCTGTCAATCTGATGTCACGTTCTCTTAGCACGGGGTGCTCGATTGGTGCTAACAATCTGCCGTCAGATTGTGTTGTGCAGGTCTTGCTCTAATTCTGTCGCATATCTGACATAAACTGCTGGCAGCACGGCGTGTTCGCGTGGTGCTGCCAGTCTGCTGTTAGATTGTCACGTAGATCTGGCTCGTTTTTTGCCGCCAATCTGACGTCAGATCTTGTCAGCACGCGGTGCTCGATTTCTGCTGCCAGTCTGCCGTTAGATTGTGTTGCGCAGGTTATGCTTGATTTCTGCCGCCAATCTGACAACAGTCCTGTCAACACTATGTGCTCGATTTCTGCTGAAATTAAATGTCAACAGTTTCTGTCCAATTTCTGACAGCAGTTTGCTGACACCGCAGATATTGCAGAGTCTGTGTGAAATCTGTTGCCTTTCTGGTAACAGAAGGTGATAGCAGACTCTCCGAATAATCTGTTTGTTCACGTTTGGCTGACGGGGTACATGGACATCCATAGAACGTTCATGATATCTGGGTAGGGGCACGTTTTTTCAATTTTGCATAAAGACCTTTTTTTACATTTTTATAATTTTCAGAAAAAAATAATATTTAGATTTTCCCTTCTGCAGTATATTAAAGTTTATTAAATTCCATTCAAGATAACCCTATTATATTTTCAAATTCTGTCCATAGATTTCCGGCAATTACACAAAATAATCGTCTGACAATCTAAATAGGAGATAGAGTATTATCTAATATACTTTACTCTACATTTAATCATAAATATCTTATTAACTATAATGGAGATAAATTCTTTTTGTGGCCTAAAAGTTTCATCAACCAAGCAAATAACGCAATATAACAGGGGTGCGTTCAACACAAACGTTCGGATGTACTCAGATGTCGTTTCATCTTTGTTGTTTACCGAATGTTAACAAAGATAGAATAATGTTAAGTGCACTTAGGCGTTCATTCTGAACGCAGCCCTGATATTGTGGCGTTCACGCTTCTTCTTCTTCTTCCGATTAATTTGACACCCGTCCCCAATAATCAGGAAGGGGGGGGGGGACGACTTGGCCATTAAACAGAATTAGTATAGGCTTGTTTTCTATTCCTGCACTAGACTGCACTGGAACGTTCTTTCTTGCTTTCACTAACTTTCAAATATATATCTATTTCATTTTAAGTGTACACTAATTCAGGGAGTTCAGGAACAGAAAACAAACGGTATGTGAACTACGAAACAATAAATAGGAATACAGGATATGATTGCGCAAAAGATAATTGCCGATTGTGATGCAATCGGCGGATTCAAAAATATTTTCGATAACGGACGAACACGTCCGCACATGTTTGACGCCCCAAACGGACTAGTTGCGTTCACGCGAATGGGCACGCAACCATAACGGTGCGCCCGTCCAGCCGCCACTACACTACACACGTTTGTGCGCTAGGCTAACGCCACGGCGTCATCAACAGATGGCGCTTTCGGGAGTTGAGTGCGACCGCGGGGCAAATATAATAGCGATTTCGGCTGGGGCACACCGGTTGCACATTTCAGGTGTCGGTGCAGCTTTTGTGTTTGGCTAGTTAAATAATGCAGTCTCTCAGTGGTGCCGCGGGCTCGATACACCTCACAAATTCATATTGGGTGTACACAAAGTGGACCTGAGAAAATAGTCGGGGCCAGTTTGTGTGCCACCGATAAAGTGGCACACCGATGTGCCTCAGCCGAAATCGCTATAAGAAATCCCGCCAACCGAGAAAAATCAGCCTTCGGGCCTTCGCTCGTCAAGTCACAGTGAGCATTTCCTGGAGAATCAAGTATAACGAGTTCTTCCAAGAAAATTATATCGGAGGATTCGTTGTCGGCCCATCTACAACCTTAAGCACCGATCGTTTGGCAAGGACTCGGTCTCCGCGGAGGTGGAATCCCAGGGAGAAATGATAGAAGTTGGATTGACGTCAAATTGACGTCATTTTGACGGTCAAAATGAGATCAAATTTCACGTCGACATCGATGTTAAAATGTTCAAATTTCGATGCTATTTCGATGTCAATATCAACGTGTATAAAACATTTAATAAATGATATTAACATCCTTTCTTCGGTATTATAACTCAACGAGAAATGCCCTATATCGAATCGTATAGAAATAATTTCGACGTCAAATTGATGTCAATTTGACATTGATTCTATTATCATTTCCCAGAAATCGTTTAATGGACTAGAAGGATGGAAAAAATCATACCAAAAGTTAAAACATTTAATTAAAAAATACAATGTGCCGAAAATGTGTGATTAAAATCGATTTAAAAAAAACTAATTTGAATCGATCGAGATTTCTAAACCGAAAATACAGTATTAAGATCGATTAAAAATAAGATCGAAACCCAGATAGATTTATTAAAACAGAATACATTAATGTAAACGTAATAAATGTTTAATTTACAAAAAAAGTATTTCTTGTATCTTTTTTGTTAAAAAGGATTAAAAAAAGATTAAATTTGAATTAAACATTTAATTCATGTACAAGATTAAATAACAATACAAATTGTTATTTACATAAAAAAATATAGAATTTTATGTTGAACAGTATTCCACACATACGTCACGTATAAAAAGAACAAGAGCAAGTATTCGTCTCGAAATTACAATAAGCAGCTTCTAAGAGTTTCATTGAAGTATGAGCTGGGGAGTCGGCCGCGGTGGCGCCTAAATAAAAAGCCTGTAGCCGCATTCGACTTACGAGAATATCCATCGCAACGTGGCCGCCTAGCGGTGGCGCCAGCACTCACTTATTAAATCTATCATTTCAATCCGAAATTACAGGATTTCATAAATTATGATTAAATCAAATTTTAATGTGATGTAAGACGCCGACAATTCTTGTGTGCCATTTTTAAATAAAGAGATATTTTGATGACAACACTATAAATCACATTAACAAATTTGTAAAATTGTCCAAAGGCTATGCTTTTTTTGGCAGTTAATAAACAACTGTCAAGAAAAAAAATAGTATTCGAACAATTGTACAAATTAGTTAAAATGATTTACAATGTTATTTTATCAAAAGCTTTACATTTAAAAATAGCACGCAAGAATTCTTAGCGTCTCAGCGTATCATTTCTCGCTACTAATGTCAATATTCCTAAATGTAGTCGCTGTGAGTATTTAGGATTCTTAATGCAACTGATTTAAAATTTTTCAAAATTTTTATATTATGCATTACACTTAAACAATTTATAAAATTAGAAAAATAAAATCTAATAATAATTAGAAAAATAAAATATAATATATAATATATGTATATCTATAGATTTTGAAAAATTAATATAGATAGTGTAGATGTTGACGTATAAGTGTCAAATAGATTACATTACATTCTTATTTAAAACAATGCAAATAATACTTTTAAACATTAACTTTTAATTTAACTTAATTTAATTTCTTAATGCAATTTTTAATTACTTTTATTTTTTATTCAATTTTTAAATTTTATTAAATTTACAATTTTTTATTGTTATTACTATAATATAACTCAACGAGAAATGACTTATCGAATTAATATCGAAATTATTTCGACATCAAATTGATGTCAATTTGACATCGATTCTATTATCATTTTATTATAGTTTCTGCAGCACCCCTTTTTTCTATGCACTCAATAACAGAAAGCTAAACATCTAAATAATTTAAAGCATGTTACCATGTAAATAAGTTTTTCTATACATACAATTAGATATAATAATAATAGTTTAATTTTCTGTTTTATACACAATCAAATTTTAAATTTCAATTACCGGTAAAAAATTTTTATGTAAAAAATATATATATAATTATATATAAAATATGTTCATATATGTTTTCTTATTGTTTGGTTATTTAGAATAATTTTAAAAATCTAATTTAAAAAAATTACATTCTTATTTAAAACAATACAAATAATACTTTTAAAAATTAACTTTTAACTTAACTTAATTTAATCTCTTTTAATGCAATTTTTAATTAATTTATTTTTTCATTCAATTTTTAAATTTGATTAAACTTAAATTTTTTTATCGGTATTATTTAACTAAACCTATCAAAGATTGTAAATGTTGTTGATGTTTGATTGACGTCGATGCGATCAACGTCAAATTGTTGGAAAACGTCGACGTCAAATTGTTGGAAAACATCAACATCAAATTGACGTCGATGTCTTGACTTGGAAACGTTTTAGACGCCATCGACGTCAAATTGACGTCGATTCAACCTATCATTTCTCCCTGGGGTCAGTCTGCTCCCTCAGCGTCGAGCTTTGCTCCACCGGTGTAAAAACTACAAACAAAGATCGTTCCCTCGGCGTCGAGTCTTACTCCGCCTCGAGGACAAAGAACGACCCCTCCTCGAGTGTTGAGCCCCGCTCCGCTGCAAGGTTGAGTCTCTGCAATTAATATTAATAATACGAACAGAGCACAGACTCGAAGAAGTAGCCGACCAAGCAAACAGGATGCACGAAGTGACGCACTACAGTCGCAACAGCATCAACGATAGCAGAGAGTACATTAAAGTCATTTGAAACACAAGTGCAAAAGCTGACAAAGCAAGCAACAATGTTGACAACAAACTCACGCATTGGAAAAAGCAGGAGCGAAGCAGAAGCCGCTCCAGAAGCAGAACACCAGACAAAACGTATTACTATCATTGTCGATTTGGCGCAGAAGCAAAGAAATGTTCCAAGTCATGCGAGTTCAAACCAGAAAACGAAAAGGGCAGTCGTTAATGGCGGCCAACGACATCAGCCCATTACTGTTCATGACAGATCGTATTTCGAAGAGAAGATATCTCATCGACACAAATTCCAATATAAGTGTCTACCCACGGACATTAATTCAAGGATGCAAAGCAGCGGACACGCACCAACTATATGCAGCCAACGGATCTACGATATCTACATACGGAGACATCACGATACAACCTGACTTTGGGTTACGCCGTATTTTTCCATGGCGTTTTGTCGTAGCCGACGTAACTCAACCTATAATAGAATCAGACTTCCTGGCACACTATCATCTCCTATCGGATGTAAATAAAGAGGAAGTTATTGCTAGATAGCAACAAAGAATTAAAAGCCACAGGGATTCCAACGGCAAGAAAAGGAGATTCGGTCAAATCGATAATAAAAGAAACCCAGTACCATGATATGACCAAGTTTCCAATCACGAAGCCAAAGCACAACCGCTCTCCGGGTGTTGAGCCCAGCTCCGCTGCAGGATTGAGCCCTGAAGGCCCTACTACCTGGACTCATATTTTGCTCTGCCTGCCAATTCCCCGAAGGACGAGACCACCGAGGATGTTCTTAAAGGACAACGACTCACATCAGTGCCATCCGGTGTCACCGTCGTAGCACCTCTCGCCCGTAAAGGATATCGGGGTAGCACACCGACCTACGTTTAAAGGGGTCATCAGGGGTACTCAAACCTCGCCCCTGAGGTGCCCGGAGTGCGTTCTACACCGCCAAGGAAAAAGACCATTTTCGACGTGGTTCCGCAGGAGAAAGAGGAGCCGTAAGAACTTGGCCACCAGCAAGAAATAATCGGCCTTCTTCAAGAGCCCAATCGGCCCTTTTCAGAGAAAGGCCCCCATCACAAAAAACTTAATTGGTTCCATTGGTGTAACAATAAATCACCAAAGATATACTGTCATATAACATTACTTGTAGTGTATCTATGTTATATAGCATGTATTACATATGTTATATTCGGTGTTGAGAATATATTTAATTTTGATTGCAATAAAATTTCTCCTGCACGTCATATATCATAATTGTAAAATGGCAAAGTAATTGTAAAATAAATTCTTTTTGCAATTCTAATTACAAATTTTTTTAAATTGTTTTGCAATAAAACCAAATTTGTATTTAGTGTTCAAAAAACTAAAGAAAAAGACTAGTCTCGTTCTAATGTTATTTTTTGTTGAATTGGATAATAGTCAATTAAAAATCACAAAACAAGATCAATAAATTTTAAGAATTGAAAAACAAGTATTCAACTACCGAGATGTTTATCACGTTTTGAAATAGATTTGAAGAAATTACCTTTCTTCACAGCTGCTTCACTTTGCTCCGGCTTGCTTTTCTCCTCGAGCGCCTTCGCCTTCCGTTTCCTGATGGCCTCACTTTTCGCCTTAAGTTCATCGAACGGTAGCAGGGCCTGTCTCTCCCAGTCGCCGGGAGGCAGTACAATCGAATCGTCTAGGAACTCATTGATAGCCGAGAGCAGCTCTCGTCTCTCGTTGGCCTTGTAAGCGACTTTGTGGAACGACGTGTTTGCCATTAAAGTGGAGATTGACCGGCCGATCTCGTGATAATCCAAATCCGCATTTCTCGGTCCCAACAGAGTGAACATAAATCTGACCGGTATTGTGACCTCCGTAAGAGATGGCATGAATACACCTTCGGCCAATCGTACGAAGGCGATCGTTGGCTGATCCAGAAAGTCGACAGCACCGACAAGTACAACTGTCGCCTCGGCACCGGCTGGAATTCTCTTGAGGATGTGGTCGTTGTGGCCCTTCTTCAAATCCTCATTACTACTCATATATGTTAGCTCCTCTTTAATATCGACCACG
>NC_052679.1:8752278-8766831 GCF_016802725.1 Solenopsis invicta | reverse complement strand
ATAATGTCTTAAAAAAAATTGCAGCCTCGACCGAGGCTTTCTTCCCTTATTTGTGCAATAATTTGTTATATTGTTTAAATAATTTTTCGTAGCCGTGCGCATTTTTTTTAATTTTTTTCATTAGTCAAGATTTATTTAGAAAGCTATAATGATGTTCTAAAAAAATTTGCAGCCCCAACCGAGGTTTTCTTCCCTTGTTTCTGCAATACTTCGTTATATAATTTAAACAATTTAGTAGACCTGCGCATTTTTGTTAATTGTTTTGGATAGTCTGATCTATTTAGAAGCGTATAAGTGTATTTCGTACAGTTACTTGCTAGTTTGCCTTTATATGTCGAAATTGCTTATGTATTTTATTTTGAATGAGAATCCTTGCTTTGACGAATCTGCTGTTGCGAATCCACTGCTAACTTCAACGTCATAAATAATATCAATGAATTATTTTATTTACGCGCATATTTATGATTTTAAACGTGACTTTTGTTCGTAAGTAGAACATAATATTTGCAATAGCAATTTTCACTTAAAAATTATGTGTATCATATATAAATAATTTTAACAGGATGGTAAAAGTTTTGCATAGACATTTTTTTTAAATGTATAAAATAAGAGAAATCGCATCATACAGGATAAGCATATATGATAAAGTGTGAATGCGGTGGCAGTAGCGAAATGGAAAGATGAATCAATTTTGTTCAATATAATTGTAATGTAATTGTACAAAGATTAATGAAGCATCAAGATATTATACCCAGTCGGCACACTGGGTAGCATTCTTGCACTCTTTTTAATTACCTATATATATGCATGTTTGTATACACAGGTATATATTGCTATTGTGCAATTCACATTTAGTACAAGACACACCTAGATGGAAAAAGTAATTTTATAATTATTCTATGTACACAGTCAGCGGCGATTAATTCTGTCACCCCCCCCCCCCGTTTGAAAATATTTTGCGCGTAAACAAAATGTGGCAACAGCGCGTATGGGATAAGTTATAGTTTGAGCAGTGAGTGTGTTCAAATCACGGCTAATGCTCTGCATAATCGGTGGCAGAAAAAAAGTGGTTGTAATATGGCTATCTATAAGAATAATTTAAAAAAGTTAGTTTAGTTTAGAATAAACACAGTATCTTGTTACAAAATTATGTATTTTTAATTTTCCATTGTTTAGAATTTTCCTAATATAGAATTTTCTTGCGTTCAGTAACTTTAAAAATACCATTAGAAATTTAGTTAGAAATGTCATTTTATCCCTGTTTAACATTAAACAACAAGCATAAAATAATGTTTTTAATGTTTCTAAACACCGCTCTGTAGAATGACGATCGATTTATTGAAGAAATATTTCAATATAAAAATTTTGCTTAAAAGGCCATATTAATAAAATTCCATGTTATTGTTTTAACTTTGTATAACTCAAAATATGTATAGCTGAATAAAAAGGTAAATAATAAAAAAAACACTCAAGTGTATGTACATTCGTGTGATAATATACTCAAGTTTAAGAATAATGAGAAAATATGAGTAATTAAAGGTTAAAGATGAATCTTGTTTAGAAGTGCTCAAAAGTAAAAATGCCTTATAACAATTGTCACTTATTATGTATTGTCATATTAATATCACTAAAAAACGGCGGGCTACTAAATGAATAACTCCATAAGCAATTGTTAGAATACGTCATCTAATAACGGAGATAATAGGGGTAACCATATTGTCGACAGTAGCCATAATACCCTCTTCTTTTCTAATATTGTGTACTATTTTTTTAACATTATTGTTTTCTCCTAGAGAAAGCTTTTGTGATAGTATATTTTTTGAGTTTCGACAAAAAAGATATAAGTTCAAAAACATATGTTTTGAAGTTGTAAGAATTGAATTATAGTGTTTTTAAAAAAAGTCTGTACTTACTACATTTAAAATGAAATTCTTACGCATCAATTTTTGCTCTAGTTTTTGTATGGTCTTGTTAGGATCACCGATAGGAAAATATTCCTCACATAATTTTTGCTGTGTAACTAAAGAAATTGGAGTATTTGACGTAGCTCTCATTTCATTCGACACCTTAAGTGATTTTATAATTTTGTCAGTGTTTTCTTGTTTCAACGACAACTGATGTAGATTTTTTAATATTTTTGTCTGCTTTTCTAAACAAAAAATTTTACATTATGTAGTTTTGTAAAAAATGTTATCAATTTTGTACTATATTATTATTACTACAACTATATATTATTACTTGACATTTTATGTAATGCTTCTAATAACTGTGAATTAGTAGGTCCAACAATTTTTGATTCTACACTTTCAGGCTTTTGTAAAATTTTTTGACCCGACATTTCGTCATCCGAATCAACGGATGGACCAGCTTAAAAAAATATGCAATATAAGTTAATTGAAAATTGTCTTGTATATCGTAAAAAGCACCAATTGAAACCGCCTACATCATTTAAGGCTGATAATGTTGTAACTTGCGTTGAACGATATGAAAAATGTATTAAATGTATTACTGTACTTTCTCACATACAGTATTATATTATCTTTATATGCAACACATTTATATTTAACATCGTTGAACGTGAGTTTCAATTTTACGATTTTATAATTAATACGAATGCGAGGGAAGCTAACAATTACAAACGATGTAACGCGAAAGTTTAACACTCTCGGTAATAATTCTCCCTTGATACTTTTTACGATGTAATAATTCGATGAAACGTAGCTTTATTCATGCAAGTAAAGTTTTAGCAATATTTTCAAATCAAAATAATGTTATCACTACTATTTTATGGACTATTTACATTCTATAGTACTTGCGAGACTTCTTTTATCAGACGCCGTAAGTAATTTATTGTACGATGAATTAACATCTGATGATTTGTATCTTGGCAATTCCATTTCGATCTGATCTGAAGTAATGTTGTTATCATCACAATGTTCGCGTGAGTTATACTCATCACTATCATCATGATCAATACTAAAGTCAATTTTATCACATTGCGTCTTACTTTCTCTTGTTATATTGTTTACGTTAAGTGTAGGTGGTACGTATGAGTTTTTCTGATTTACATTTTCATCACTTTTATCAATATCTTTGAAAGATTTTGATGCAGATGCTTTATCGACCTTACTTTTTTTTTGTCAATGGTTCTTGTACATAATCTTTCATAGTCTTTCTTTTACCTCTACTTGTTTTTAATTTCATTGCATCATTTGCATCACTTAACTCAGAAATTCTATCATTCAAGAATTCAGTAGCTTCTATGTAATTGTCTACAATTATATTAATTATATTAATAATTTATACCTACTTTAATAATTATATAGTTATTATGTATTTCAAAAATTATCATTTTCTTTGATGATTTTTAATATGGCAATTTTATCCCAATCATTTTCAGGAATAATCTTATCTATTTTAGATTGTTTTACAGATTCTTCTGGAGGAATTCGAACATGTTTCAAATCCTCTGTAATCCACAAAGAAGGATACACTTTCTTTTATTAGAAGAATCGTGAAATAACATACTCCTTCATTGTTCATTATCTAAAACATTAAACAAACAATTCAGCACTATCTTTTCATTGATTTGGACATTCCGATGCTCTAAAAATTATTTTATTTTTTTGCTTCTTTGAATAAGCTTAGTGGTAGTAATTTTTTTTATTAAAAAAACGTCATAGAAATATGTTTTCTTGTTATAGGGATTAAAATATTATTAGAATAAACGGGTGTAGGTATGAATGTGCGTATGCGTGTGTATGAGTGTTGCACCCATATCTCGCAAACCTCATACATATTATACATATTATGCATATAATATTTTATAACATACAAAACAAAATAAAAGTTAAGGCTCTTATAAGTGAATTAATTTAGAGAAAAGTGAGCTCAAGAGCCACGCAGGATGTCGGGTGCAAATAAATAATAAAAATCTTCAATGTCAGGCAAACGTTTCGACCTTTAATGACGGTCTTCCTCAGTGATAATACAATTCTATAAAACAACATAGCATCGCACTAATTAAGATATGAATTTATCACAATAAACAAATAAAGAACAGAAATAAGAAATGAAAACAAGTTACCGAATAGATAGAGATTGTGCAAAACCGCGGTGTACATCTTACTACAACGTTTTAGAATAAAAATATTATGAAAGACTTCACAGAGCGTGTGCCGAGACAAGAGTTTTGTGAAACCAAATTATCAAAAGATCCGATTCAAAAATTAACCAAAGAGGCTCGTTCTCTTCTCTCTCGGTGGAAAGAAACAGGTTTCATTGAACAACATACATATAGGAGTATATTAACAACGGACGGTGTTTTGCCGAGAGCCTACGGTTTGCCGAAGATCCATAAACCTAACAATCCCTTAAGAATTATAATTTCTTCCATAAATAGCCCTGTATACTCTTTGGCTTATTTTTTACATAACATGATTTATAACAGTATACCAGAGGCAGATAGTTTCGTTAAAAATAGTTTCCATTTGGTTAATAATTTCAATGGTCTTCACGTGGAATCGGATCACATCTGAGTGTCATTGGACGTCGTGTCTCTTTTCACCAATGTCCCAAAAAACTTAACGATGGAAACCGTCACGACCAGATGGGATCTGATTTCAAAAAACACTACTATTCCGGTTAATGAATTTCTCAAAGCTTTAAATTTAATAATTGATTCCATGTATTTTAAATTTAATAATACTTGTTATAAACAGATCTTCGGTCTGCCGATGGGATCACTGTTGTCTCCTATCTTGGCGGATTTGGTCATGCAGGATCTGGAGTGCAAGGCGTTAAAACTTCTTTCTTTTCATCTACCTTTTTACTGCAGATATGTAGATGACATTATATTAGCCCCGGCTAACTCGCTATTGGGCATCCTTGACACGTTTAATTCCATGCATAACCGTTTAGAATTCACCATGGAGAGAGAGATCGAGGGGAAAATCAGTTTTCTTGATGTTATGCTTATAAATGTGAATAATTATTTTCGATCAATATCGCAAACCAACTTTCTCAGGAAGATACTTAAATTTTTTCTCACATCATCCCCTATGTCATAAAAAGGGTGTTATTTTTGGTATGGTTGACAAATTACTATTTTTATCACATCCTCAATTCCACCGTAAGAACTTCACAATTTTAGTTAACATTTTATTGGAAAATAACTATCCTTTAAATTTTATCTTCTCTATGATAAATTTCAGATTCAAACACCTTTTTTATAAAGATGACACCTAGGTGGATGATAAACGTGTGAGAAGATTTTTTACGATCCCTTACATTGAGTCCGTATCAGAAAAATTTTCGTCTTTCTCATGTAAGTTCGACTGCAGTGTTGCGTTCACAATCCCTTCCAAATTGAACAAATTTATAACTACTGGCAAAGATCATATAGAGCGTCTTTCTTGTACTAACGTAGTTTATAAAATTAACTGTAAAGACTGCGATTCTTCTTACGTGAGACAAACAAAACGCCAATTAAAAACAAGAGTTAGCGAACATAAAGCAGACATTAAAAAAGCCAGTTCTCCTTCAGTTATTTCGCTATACCGCATCGGAGAAAATCACGAATTCGATTGGGAGAACATGGAAATTTTAGACAAGGAACCAACTTATGTCAAAAGATCCATATCTGAGATGCTACACATCAAAAATCAAATGCACGGACTCAATAAACAAAGCGACACGGAACTTCTCTCGGATGCGTATCTTCCTATCCTCGAGCGTATTCCCCCTTCTTAGGTTCATCACCCCTCCTTTTTCTATTCCTTCCGTTAGGGCCACCCAGGCTATCTCGTTTCGGTCCTTATTATTATCTAATCTCACCGAGATGTAACATCCCATCTCAAGGCTGTGACACGAGTTTTGGTGCTTAGAAGTATTTTGTATATAATTTTTGCTTTGGCTTATTTCCTTTTTGTTGAATTTACATTAATTTATATAAGTGTTTTTTTTTACAATTTTATATCTAATGACTTGTTCCTAATCTAATGACAGTTTCCATTTTTATTCTTTTTTATTTATTTATTTAATTTTTTATTGATTTTTTCTTTGTTCACTTTTTTTAATTAATTAATTTTTATGGTTGTTTGCCACAAGTTTTAAAGTCATCATTTTAATATCTTTCTCTTATTTATTTATTTATTTGTCAGCAACCAACTATGTGGTTTCACAAAACTCTTGTCTCGGCACACGCTCTGTGAGGTCTTTCATAATATTTTTATTCTAAGACGTTGTAGTAAGATGTACACCGCGATTTTGCACAATCTCTATCTATTCGGTAACTTGTTTTTATTTCTTATTTCTGTTCTTTATTTGTTTATTGTGATAAATTAATATCTTAATTAGTCCGATTGTTGTTTTATAGAATTGTATTATCACTGAGGAAGACCGTTATTAAAGGTCGAAACGTTTGCCTGACATTGAAGATTTTTATTATTTATTTGCATCCGACATCCTGCGTGGCTCTTGAGCTCACTTTTCTCTAAATTAATTTTAATTTGATTATGCTAACATATTTTATTTAATATACAATTTTATTTTTCAAATGTTTCAATTGTATGAATTAACGAATAGGTTAATTACATAAACATTTCCTGCACAGGGAATTTTAAATACTTTAGCATTTATGCAATCTAAAGACCAACTTTTAATACAGTTTTCAGACTCTTTTACAATTTTAATGCCCAAAGAATCGCTTGGTAAACCATTTATGATAAATAATTGGTTTTTATTCTTTAACTTTTTTTTCTATGATGTATACAATATCATTACTTTTAGCAATATTCAAAATATTAACAATAGATCCATTTTTTAAAATCACACAATTATTTCTGTCATCACTAATATCTATTTTACATGATGGTGTTATTAACATTTTAAACTGCGATTCGTATTGATGATCGGTAGTTAACATTCCATTATAATATTGTTTCTCAAATCGAATATCATTATTATCAAAGCACTTTTTAAAATTATGAACTAATTCATACTCTCCAATTCTTCTTGCAAGTTGTTGCAACGACTTCTCTCCTTTTCTAATAAATTTTTTTAAAGAGCAAATATAATTTTCAAATGGGAAGGCGCTATAGAAATCGAGAGGACCAAACTTTTGTATATCTTTACTTAAATGTATCAAATTGTGAACATTATATGTTACATTTCCACGACCATAAATCTTTTGAAAATCGTAAACAAAATAAAGTAATAAATTTTCAGCAAATTTAATATTTTCAATGTTTTGTATTAGCACTTTGTTTGATAATATAACAATTGCAGTGTGTAATTTTAAAAAATGTTCATAAACTTTTGATTTCAAAATATCTTTAATACAACGGGACCAAACTAAATCAGAAAATGTCTGAATTCAGTGGCCTTCCAAATTTTATAATATTTTAATGATCTTGAGCGTCTGTTAGATTCGAAAGGTAGTACATACATACTTTAAATTTTCTAACCTTTCTGAAACTAATGCTATTTGTTCTGCAGATAGTTTATACATTTTATTCCTTCTGCCTTTATCACCAATCCAATGTCGCATTAACTGTTTTATAATACCAAGATAAACCAAGTGCATACAATCTAAAGTTACATTAGAAACTAAGCCTACTTTAGGCAATTCATTTAAAATTGTAGATCCACGTTGATAATCGCCTAAGTACTTAAAATTTTGAAAATCATTATCAGATCTTAGTAAATCTTAGTAAATCTTAGTAAATCTTAGTAAATCTAGTTACATAGCTTCCAAAGACTTTTAAAGGTTTTAACTGGACAGCATACAGAGTTTTCGCAATCACCCTCAATACTACAACTAAAATAGCCAGAGGGATACTTTGTGCACAAAACGTACGATTTAGCCGGAGCATCGCAATTTGTAATTTTAATGAAGTCTTTGTACATTTTGCCATTATGCAAGAATCCATCATTTATAAGTTGTTTTGCTTCTTCTACGAACGATCTTAACAGATTGTTTTTATCTTCAGGTTTGTTTTCACCATAATAAACTCCAGAAAAGTGTACAATATTTAAAAGAAGATCTTTCAGTAAAATTAGTTATAGACCTTTTTCATTTGATCTTCTTATAATCGGAGCACCATCAATATTAACGGAAGATTAATCAAATTTGTGTAAAATTTTACATTCAATTACTGTTTGAACAAAATTTTTAACTCCCAAGTGACAGTATTGTCCATTTTCTATATTAACAATATTTGTTACTCTAGCTGTTTTTAATAAAGTACGAGAGTCTTTGGGAAAAACCGTATCGGTATATTTCTTTAGAATGATTAATAATGCAGCAATAGCATTGTTTTATTTGAAAATTTATTGCCCATTCAGCAATTTCTTTTCGAAACTTATCAACCTTTGTCACTAGATTAAAAAAGTCATACACATCTTCATCGTCATTACTTTCGATGTCAGGAATGCTTTCTGCGTCACTATCGCTATAACGATAAACGTCATCCTCAGAGATACCACTCTCATCGTCTAAATCATTATTATTTTCACCATCTGAATGATGTAAGACAGAAGCATCTACGTTTAATTGTTGAACATCAGAGTTGTCACTTTCGTGTATAATTTAAATCGATGTAGCATATATGCGGTGGAACATTGATTATTGAAGATTGGATGCTACTTTGAATTTGTGATTGCAAATTTGCATAGACGATTGTTCGGATATGGTATCTTTTACTGTCGATTTGGAACTAATATTTTTATTTTCTATATTTTCAATTTCCATTAAAAGCGTGGTAGTTACTGCTTCATTTTCAGAATCATTACCTTGACTAGAAGTTGAAAATGTATCAATATCACGTAAATCTTCTTCCATACGTTGACGTGCTAATCTTCTAATATGTCTTTCAGATATAGGAGTATCTTTCGCTTTTTTTGGCATTTTAAAGCTGTTCTGCAGATAAAATTATTATACTATATTACAATCGCTCTTCTTCAATTATACACTAAGAAAAAAATGTTAAAAAATGTTTTAGTGCTTTTTAACAATAATAAAAAAAAATGTATGCCTTACACTTCACAATTTATTATAATCTAGCAAAGATACGACAAATAAATTGATCGGCCTAATTTAAGAGATTATTCTAGTTTAGACGTTAAACAATGCTTGCTATGCACACACAAACACACATATCTATCCAAACCCAATTTACTTCAGATATTTACTAAAATTAGTATATATTTTGACAACTTTGAGTCAAACTTCTATGATGTTTTGTAGAAAAAATGAAAAATATGTAATAAGTGGAGAGAGAAGGAGAAACAATACATACCAATACATAATAAATTATTTTTCTATTTTGTAATTTTTCTTTGGTATTTTCTGAAAGCCAGATATAAAGATGCATATTTTATTTTATATTTATTATTCATAAATAGATTGGATAAAAATGATCGATTTTAGAAAAGTAAAGAAGAAAAATGACTTACTAACTTATTCAAAATGTAATAGATTTATAAATATAAACATTTTATTATGTTAAAAGACCACAAAATTGTTCTTTCTAATTATTTAACTTTCTATTGTAAAAATTAAAACTCCAAAATACATGAAAACTTCAAAACCTAATTAAATTTAGTAGTTATTTTATAATACTTGTTTAATAATTAAATTAATGTATAAAATATGTAGATTACACTTACACAGAGTTTCCGATACAGATAGCAAGCAGCAAATTCAGGCAAAAATGGAAATTTATTTTGATGTTGTTGGAGCACGCAGGGAAAGGGCAGGCAGACCGGGATTAAAAGAATGCACGTTTTATAGGAATAACTGAAACAGTATATTTAGCGAGACGTTACAATCTGAACGGAAGTGATCGAGCGAGCGATCGGCAGCAGAGCCACGCGCAAGATAAGTAGAAGGGAAAACGGACTCGAGAAATTAGCCAGCGTAGATGTCGCCGTAACAGGGGCAATGAATAGTTATACATTAGCGGTGAATTCCGTATGTGGGTCGCTTTGGTCCAATACTTCCCCTCGAGACACATCAAGGAATTGTCTCGTTAATTGAGTCCAAGTACGTTGACACACCAGTCGTGTTTTTCTTTTGGCAGTCCCTTGGTCAGAACATCCGCGATCATCCTCTCTGTTGGAACGTAGTCCACTTGTATTGTTCCGTTTGCTAGTACCTCTCGTACGAAATGATGTTTAATATCAATATGCTTGGTGCGGGCGTGAAAGACGGGGTTCTTCCCAAGCTTACCTGCTCCGATGTTGTCGCAGAAAATGGTTACTTTCTGTTCATGAATTAAGCCTAATTCTTTTAGAAAGTCTTGTAGATAAATGGTCTCCTTTGATGTCTCAGTTAAGGACATATATTCGGCCTCCGTTGAGCTTAGGGCCACGGTCCGTTGTTTTCTTGAATTCCATGCGACTGCTGCTCCATTGATCAGAAATGCGTATCCGGTGTACGATCTTCTGTCGACGATACATCCTCCCCAGTCTGCGTCGGAGTATCCGACGAGTGGACTCTTCTGGCCTTTGAATTCCAGCTTATAATTGATTGTTCCTTTCAAATATCGCAGCACGCGTTTAGCCGCGATCCAGTGGCTTTTGCCGAAATAGTCATTAAATTGACTTAAATGACTCACTGTGAACATTATGTCCGGACGTGTTCCCACGGCGAGATACATTAATGAGCCTACGAGCTCTCTATATGGCAGTTGTAGCTCTTCTTTGCTTCGATCTTCGTTTCTAATCAATTTGGTACCTATTTGCAGCGGGGTTGATATCGGTTTGCAATCCGACATGTCAAAACGATCCAGGATATTTCTGATGTAACCGGACTGACACAGTGTAATTGAGTCTCCTTTCCTATCAAATTCTAGGCCTAAACAATGTTGAACTTCGCCTAGATCTCTCATTTCGAGTTGCTTGGAGAGATGTGCCTTTAATCTTTTAATTAGATTTGAGTCTTTTGACATCACTAAAATGTCGTCTACGTACACGACGATCAGTATCATGTATTCCTCTTTTCCTGCATGATACACGCATGGATCTGCAGCGCTAGGTTTCACTCCGAAATCCTGTAGCACTTTGTCTAGCCGCATGAGCCAATTGCGTCCTGACTGACGCAGCCCGTAAAGTGCTTTATTTAGTCTACACACTTTGTTGCCATGCTGCATCTGCTTCAGCATATTCTTCGCCTTGGCGTTGAGGTTAGAATTTTTCTCCTTCCTTCTATAATAAACTCTAGCGTCTCTTCGAAAAGTTCGGGTACTTCCATGTAGATCTCTTCGTTAATCGGGCTGTTTAAGTATGCCGACGTTGTAACGTCAAATTGTCGGATTTTCATTCCGATGCGAGCAGCTATGGCACATGCCAATCGTATTGAGCTCAGTCTTGCAACAGGAGCGTATACCTCGTGGAAATCTATTCCAGGACGTTGGAGAAACCCTTGGGCTACTACTCGCGCCTTTCTTCTGTCGATTTCCCCCGTCTAAGTGAATTTATTTCTAAGGACCATCCTACTTCCAATGACCCTTTTATGATCAGGTCGATTGACCAGTTCCCAAGTGTTCATGTTTATTAGTGATTTAACTTCTGATGCCATAGCCTTCATCCATTCTTTGGAATGCACGGTTGATAGTGCTCGACTCGTAGGCACCTCAGCCATATATGCCGCTTCGCATAGGTTAGTATCTTCCTCTTCGTGTTCTTGGCTAGTGTCTTCCTGTTCGCGTTCCTGATATTGTTTACGTGGTCTTCCTGGTCTTCCTGTCTTGACCGTCTTGGGCCTCCCCGGGCCTCGTCGAGTGGGTGCTTGATTTTCATCTTCGTCGGCCGTGTCCTGGTCATGAGGTACAGCGGGCTCATCTTCGATGTCTTCAGGGTCTGTATTTCGTGGTATTAGCTCCATGTCGATGTTGTTACCATCGGTTGAAGTCTTTTGACTCTTCGACGAAATCAGTTCCTCAATCAAGTTTGTTGGAGGTGGAATTACGCCCTTTAGGAATTTGACGTCTCTTGAGACTTCCACCTTTTTCTCTTCCTGTATCCATATTCTGTACGCCTTGGATCTATCCGAGTAGCCAAGCAGAGTTCCCTTTCGGGATCGAGGAAGGAACTTCCCCTTATTATGCGATCTATCTAAGCAGTATACCACGCTTCCGAAACGCCTGAAATATTTTACATTAGGTGATCGACCTATCCATTTTTCATATGGAGTTTTACTTGCCAGACTCTTGGTTGGGCATCTGTTCCTCACGTAACACGCCGTAGAGATTGTTTCTGCCCAAAATGACGCATGAAGTTCGGTTTGTATAAGAGAGCATCTTGCGGATTCCACCAAGGTCCTGTTCATCCTCTCGGCGGTACCGTTTTGCTGAGGACTATACGGCGCGCTCAACTCGTGTTTGATTCCATTTTTCTTGAGGAAATCTTCGAAGTCTTTGCTAATAAATTCGCGTCCGTTGTCGGATCGAAGTCGCTTGATGGTCTTATTGTGTTTATTCTCTACGAACGCCTTGTACTCTTTAAATTTTTCGAGAGCCTGGTCTCTGGTTTTAAGAAAATACACCTCGCACCACCTGGAACAATCGTCTATGAAAGTTATAAAATAACGGGCTCCTCCGTTTGATGTTGCTCTCATCGGTCCGCAAATGTCAGTGTGAACCAACTCTAGGATGTCGGTTGCACCGTTTGATTCCTTGGGAAAAGCAGGTCGGGACATCTTTCCCTTGATGCATGTCTCGCAGTCAAAATCTCCGGTTAACCTATCTGCGTCCAGTCCTCGTATCGTTCCACTCGTAACTGCTTGTCGTAAGTCGCGCGCGTTCAAATGACCGAGCCGATAGTACCAGATTTTTAACGCGTTATTTTGGTTTTTAACGGTTCGACACTCGTGCTTCGATTTTTCGTGAATTAAATACAAATCATCTTTACGCGCCGCGATCAACTTCACATTGCCGTCTTTGTCCGATATCTTAGCTTTGTAACGGTCGAAAGTTACTATATGGCCGCGATCGGTTATTTTTGCCACTGAAAGAAGGTTAGCTCGAAGGTCCGGCACGTATAGCGCTTCATTAATTTCGACGTCACTAATTTCCCCTTTGATATCGGCTGAGAAAACGACTGATCCTTTACCGCGTATCGTTGTGGATTTGTCACTCGCGAGGTTAAGTTTACCACAGTCTTTTGAATCGAGGTTTACGAACGCACTCTCGTCCTTGCACAAATGCGAAGTGCACCCGCTATCGAGACACCACGAATTATCATTGTCCGCGCGTAGTCCCGCTTGCGTATCGTTATCGAAATTAGCGTAAAGACTTACTTTATCCGCGTTGGTAGCGCTCTGTTTCTTACCCTTCGACCAGCAATCGGATGCTCTATGGCCTACCTTGCCACACTCAAAGCATTTTAAGCCTCCTTTCTTATCCTTGTCGCTCTTCTCAAATTTCTGTTTTTGGTATTTCTTGAATTTAGCCCTTTTGTCGACAGCCAATGCCTCTTGACCTGAGTTACACGGCGTGTTTCCTGTTCTTGAGTCGCTCTCTTCCAAAATTTTCACTCGTAGTATTTCTGGCGATGGGAGTTCGTCTCGAGACTCTATTGCACATCGAAAGTTTTCGTACGCAGCAGGAAGGCTGTATAGAAGCATTACCGACAGTAGATCCGGATGAATGGCGACGTCCATCTCCGCGAGTTTATCGACTGCGTCGAAAAATTTTGCCATGTGGTCGCGCACGTCGCTTCCTGCATCCATTTTTTGTAATGTGAGCCGCTTGAGTAACGTGGCCTTCCTCGCAGGGCCTTTTGACTGATATATGCTCTCTAATTTCAGCCATATCTCGCGTGAGGTCTTACATCCTTTGACTTGTTTCAACTCACTCGCACTGATAGACAAGATTAAGTCGGATTTGGCTTTGCTGTTCTTTTCTATCCAATCTGTCTCTGCCGTCTCGGATGCCGCGTTTCTGGCGACTCGTTCCGGCTTCGGGCGTTGCCCATTCACGTACAGCCATGCATCATTTTTAATTAATAGCGCTTCCATCTGCATTTTCCAACTATCATAGTTGTCTTTATTGAGCGCCTCGATGCGTACGAGTCCGCCAGGATTCATCTTCGTAGATGATCGGAGATACGGTCAACGTTGCAAAACTTACACGTGTACTGCACCGCGTCTTTCCTTCTTCACTGCACCGTAGAGTCGTGAGATTCCTTTTTCTTCATATGTGCCTGGGCCCATAACCTGTTGGAGCACGCAGGGAAAGGGCAGGCAGACCGGGATTAAAAGAACGCACGTTTTATAGGAATAACTGAAACAGTATATTTAGCGAGACGTTACAATCTGAACGGAAGTGATCGAGCGAGCGATCGGCAGCAGAGCCACGCGCAAGATAAGTAGAAGGGAAAAGGGACTCGAGAAATTAGCCAGCGTAGATGTCGCCGTAACAGGGGCAATGAATAGTTATACATTAGAGGTGAATTCCGTATGTGGGTCGCTTTGGTCCAACAGATGTTATAATAGCTACATGCGATTAATGCATAAATTGTAAATATGAAACAAATATTTAAAATTAGAAA